>NW_007728960.1:62841-64631 GCF_000696425.1 Galeopterus variegatus
CCTGCACCCTCAGGAGGGGGCACTGCATTGCCCTTGCTGCACTACTGTTGAAGTGGCTACTCTGGGTGAGGTATTAGCAGTTTTGGGACCCTTCACCTCCATAATGGGTGCTGAGGACCTCTATAGCTGTTTAGCTGGTGTGGCCATTCTAAGCAAGGCTGCTGCCATTGTGGGCAGGCCTTTGTAACTCTGAGAGGTACTGGGACACTCTGGAGCTCCTCAGCTTGCAACTGAGTCCTCCATCACCTCTTCATGGCTGTAAGAACTGCAAGGCTGTTTCACCATGGATGGTGGCTCACCAACAGTGGCTGGAGGCTACAATCAGGTGACTTTCTGGCTCTTTAAAGTGTTTGATCCAACCCTGTATGTCCTGAGGGTGACACCCAGGGAGCAGGACACTGCATTGTGTAGGCAACCTTGTGCAATGATGTGGCCTCAGGTGTGTGAAACTGCTGCCAGGGCTAAATCAAAATAATGTCCTTGGGAACTGGGACCACTCCCAAACTGAAATTGATCACAGTAGTGGCCTGGGACTTGGGTGTGGAGGCAGCTCTGTGCATGTTCCTCCCCAGGTCGATGCAGTCACGTGGTCTCCATGAGTAGTTTCCACCACCGGGTGCAGCTGCAGGAGTAGCACAAATTCTCCTATGGATTGGGCTGCTGGTTTGTGGGGCTGCACTCACTTACCTCTTTCCTGCAGGCAGAGACTCCTTCTGGGTCCTTGCTTCTCCCAGGTGGGAGATGAGGTGGTGGTGGCTGGGAATTTTCTTCCATACACCATGTGGCCATACTGAGTTTCTGCCATTACCAGCGTCTCTGCTGCCCCTTTGATGTGTTCCAGCTCCCTCCCTTTGCCTTTTTCATCTGTGTGTAGTTGCATATTCAATGTATTGTCTGTCTTTGTGTGAGAGATGAGTGATGTATCTGTAGCTTCAAACAACAACTACAACAGCAGTAACAACAACAGCAACACAAAGCAGAACGTTGGGTCCTCTTTGTAGTCCAGATCTCTTGTTGACCCCTTGCAAACAGCCCTACTTTCTTTAAGCCCATAAAAAACATTTTATTTAAACTTTATCTAAACTCCATCCTTTCCTAAAATCCTTTATTAATGATCTTTATCTTTGCTTGGTGGGACACCCACAGTTCCTGTGACATGTGGTCTCCATTGTAAGAGACAATAAACCTGAATTTGTCAGACTAATGGTTTGTCCCAGGTGGTCTGAGGATGTTCGGGCTAGAATATTTGTCACTGAAGAGGTTGGGGATGAGAAATAGTTTCACTTTACCATCTAAAAAATGTTAGTCCCTCTATCAATTTTCTCTCTAAATTCCAATGAATGAATGAGGAGGACTGGTGATCTTTTATAAGTTTATTTTGAAGAATGTAGTTTTTCTTAAATATCCATACACTGTTTAATACATGAAAAGTGCCCTTGTGAAAACAAACATTTGTAATATGTAAAAGAAAAGGTAATTTGTTAAAACATGGTTAAAGAATACCACTTTTAAACAGTTGACAAAGCTTTCAAAACTCATGCAAATTTACTGCAGTAACAGAAAACATTTTAACTCTAATGAACTGTTATTCATTGTTTCTTCTATTTTACACTCCAGAAAAGAGTTCACTATATAATAAACACCCTTGCACCAATGAAGGATGTGCAATGTAAAAAATATCAAATAAGCAAAAATTCTAATGGCATGCTGGCTTTTTCTCCCTTATCTTTTTCTCATAGTACACTATCAGTCATGGGCAAAAGCAGTCGATTGATGCTTTTAACATTCTG
>NW_007728960.1:66128-67885 GCF_000696425.1 Galeopterus variegatus
CTCACATCAGACTGGTAGCAATTGGAGTGATAAAGAGTGAACTGGGAATATGTTGAGGGAAGAGTTAACAGGATTTCCTGATGGACTGGATGTGGGTTGTGAGAAACAAAGACAAGTCAAGGATGACTTTAAGAATTTGGCCTTGATCAATTAGAAGAATGGAGCTGTTATCAATTGTAATGAGAGAAGCTGCAGGTAGAGAAATCTTTTCAGAGGGTTGGGAAAAGCCAGAAGTTTGGTTTTGGACACATTAGATTTGAGATGCTTATTAAAGATCCATGGGGAGATGTTTATTAGGTGGTTGGATACATGGACTTGTATCTTAGGAGAGGTGTCTGAACTTGGAATACAAATTAGAGTGTCTTCAGCATGTGTATAGTATTTAAAATCACAATACTGCATCAGATCACTACGAGAATGTCTAAGATGGGCTAAGATATGTTATCCCAGGAATTTGTAACTGGGACACAGGAGACGTTGGACCATTGGTTGTTTGAACTGAGAATATGAAATAGCAGTGTTGTGGGGTGGCCATTTTCCACATGCAAGACAAAGCATATTGGACTGGTCTGCAGAGAGAAAGGCATAGTGGAGACACCATGTGGTCCTTGGGGAAAGGGCCAAGTAGTTTCTTTGGTATCTGATAGTTTCGTGGGCACTGTTTCCAGGCCTTCGATAGGTGCCACTAGTTTGAGTGGGTATTTTTCACTTGTGGTCTAAAGAGTCTTAAGAAAGACAGTTAGTGACAGAGTGTTAAAAATGCCTTGGCAAGAGGAAAGGACTGTATGCCTCCCAGATCCTGCACAAATTGTTGAATGTCATAGTTACACATAAATAGATTTCTTTGTGGATGGAGGCACTTGACATTTTTACTTTCAGTTCTCTTCTCTCTTACTGAAAGTCTTTAATTACCACTCCGTGTAGCCATGTAAAATAAAACAGAGTCTATCTAGTTGGTAGACTATTAGAATTACTGGTTTCTCGAGTCTTCTATGCCATGGAAATCAGGTAACATTATGGAAAATATTGGCTATGATCAGATATTTCCATGATCTAAGACCAAACTCAAAATATTAAATTCTGAATTTTATATGCTAGATGGAATAAGCCTTCATGTAAGGTATAGCTAGATGCAAGGTTTGGAGACCTGTAATTTAACAAAGCTTGCTGGGAAAGTAAACAAGAAAGGAAAACTCTCACTATTCACTGTTGTGAATCATTTTCTGTTCATATTTAATCAGAATTTCATATTAGTTCCAATAGGGTTTTTATTTTTTTGTGGATTTCTTAAAATATACAACATCTCTCATTTGCAGATGAAAATCATTTTACTTTTTTCTTTACAAATGCAAATCCTGTTTCCCTTCCTTGCTTGATTGCTNGGCAGCTCCATTTCTAAAAATTTATTGCAAGGGCCTGTGGAAACCTATGTATATATGGTTTATTCACAAAGACTTTCTTTGCATTATATTTATAATAGTAAAAATAAGTAGAAAATCCTAATTATACCGAATGGAAGAAAGTTATATAAGTTATGGCATCTTATTATGCTATAATATTAGTTATGAAAATGTTTATGAAGAGCCGATAACAATAGTGTGGAAAACACTCATGAGAATAAGTGAAAACTCATCAATGTAAAATAAATGCACAGAGAAAAGGACCATAAGAATTTGTGTAAAGTATTCCCAATGGTTTCTTTTCAGAAGAAATTAAAAATTATTTTTCATATTTTAAACTTACACTGTAGTCAGCAC
>NW_007728960.1:68442-77359 GCF_000696425.1 Galeopterus variegatus
GCAAGTAGAGAAGACTCTGTGCTTGCCCCCAGCAGAGGGGACTTTAAGGATGGTGTGCATGATGTGG
The DNA here is from genome assembly GCF_000696425.1 of Galeopterus variegatus. Taxonomy (NCBI): domain Eukaryota; kingdom Metazoa; phylum Chordata; class Mammalia; order Dermoptera; family Cynocephalidae; genus Galeopterus; species Galeopterus variegatus. The sequence goes on from NW_007728960.1 coordinate 68,510, forward strand.
GCATAAGAGACAAGGACACAGGAGAGAGGGACCACACCCGAGAGGGCAGCTTCAGTGAACATCATGACCTGGAAGATATGAGTGTCTGAACAGGCAAGTTTGAGGAGTGGGAGAAGATCACAGAAAAAGTGTGGGATGGAGTGGGAGGCACAGAAGGAGAATTGAGCCATCAGGAGAGTTAGTGAGAAAGCCAGGAGGTGGGAGCAGAGCCAGGACGTGGCCACCAGCAGCAGGCACCGTTGGGGATTCATGACCATGGTGTAGTGGAGAGGAAGGCAGATGGCCACATAGCGATCATATGCCATCACGGCCAGCAGGAAGTCATCGAGCAGGGTCAATGCCATGAAAAAGTACATCTGCATGAGACACCCGGTGTAGGAGATGGTGTGATCCTGTGTGTGGATGCTCAGCAGCACCTTGGGGACAATGGTGCAGGTGAAGCAGGTATCGATGAAGGACAGGTTGGCCAGGAAGAAGTACATGGGGTTGTGAAGGCGAGGGTCAGAGCCAATGGCCAGGATGATGAGCAGGTTCCCCAACACAGTGACCAAGTACATGGCCAGGAAGAGCCCGAACAGAAGAGGCTGCTGCTCTGGGTGCTCAGAAAAGCCCAGCAGCAGGAAGTCAAAGATGCTGGTTTGGTTTCTAATTTCCTTGTAAGGTAGAGAAATTAGCAGGGAATTCTGGTTATGTAGGCTAGGCTTTACCAAGTACAGAGTCCAAGGATTTTGGTTTGGTTTTTTCTCGTTCTTTGGGAAGGTCATTGAGATTCACTAGTGGCTGCAACTGCACATTTGCAAACATGTACAAATATGACGACTGTGGACTATGCTAATAAGAAATTGGGATGAGGGTGTTATTTTGTTCCTAGATTTCTGTAATATTTCAATGTCTCCCCATTGTTTTCCTGAATGAAACTAAACTGGAATTCACCTTAAAAACCCTTGAACAACAGTTTTAACCTCATTGTCTTATTGTGGAACTTATTTTGGGGCCACACACACACTAGTGGGCAGCACAAGGTGCTGTGTGTGTACATCTGTGAGTGTGAGTGTGCATGTGCCGATGGAGAAGGAAGACAGAGTAATTTCTTCAGAGAGAAGCAGCTGAGACTTAGGGTCTCTGGGTGTGCTGGGGGTGTGGTGGCACCTTACCTTTGCTGACGGTTGCAATGAGTTAGTGTGGATGTGAGAGGGTCGTGGACGGCAATGCACGCTGCCATTAAGGGCACCTCATTTTCATTTTCATCACCGATTTCACCAACACCACCTTTTACTTTCAGATTTGGGCTGTGGCGTCTTGGAGACTGGGTGGGAATTCTTTCTCTGCTCCTTATTCTCAGTCTGACCAGAGTCAGTCTGACCTCTCTGAACCTCTGCTTCCTAGCTTGTACCATGTGTGACTTCTTCACAGAGTCATTGAAGTAATTATGGAGACAACATAGGGAAAGCAGGTCTTCATTAAGGGTATTGACTGTTATTGTCATTTTTAGAAATGGTTGATGAAATGCGACCCTGAGACACAATGTAGTGGAAAGCGTTGGGTGATGTGTTTTTCAGTTTTGTTCCTCACGTGTCTCTAAAACTTTGGGAAGTATTTACCCCCTTTGATCCTTGCTTTTCTTATCTGTCAGATGTAGATAATAACCCTACCTGATAGGTTTGTTGAAGGGACCAAACGCTGGAGTCACTTGAAGTTTCTTTGTGAATCATGATGTGCAATCAAAGTGAGAAATTCCAACGTTTCTGTTTGGTCGCGTGGAGGAACAAACACAACGAACATTCAGTGACAGCATGTGCTAAGGACATGATGGTTTAGTGTCATGATTAAAGATGTAACATCCCCTTCGGAGTCTGACAGAATTTCCCCACTCTTTGTGTGACTTTCAAAATTTCTCTTGACTTATTTTCCCACGTCTATTTAAAAGGGTTAATAATAGAGTTTATTGTGAAGAGTAGTTGCGAGGATTCAATTTGATAATGATTGTTAAATATTTAGAACAAGGCTGACACATAGTAAGTAGCGAATAAATATTATCCATTATTGCTATTACTGTTTGTAATAAAACCTTCTTATTGTTGTGTCCTGGTTACTGCCTGTGTGTTGGATTTGTAAACTGTGAGGTGTCAACGTTAAATGACCATTAGCATCATCACCCCCATCACCATCATCACCTTTGAATAGTTTTGATTCTACTCAGAACCATTAATGGAAAAGCACCTGTTTTGGCATCTGTAAACCAAGTGTAAACTTGGCCAATGAATGTAATCATCACAGGCCAAATATTGTTAGTTGTATAATGAGAATAAATAAGACTATCTTACAATGTTATGCACCAGCTCAGATTTTAAGAAAAAGAAAGGATGTGGATGAGGTTGGTAAACTGTAAATGGATGTAGAGAAGTAAATTGCTGGTTTGACCTGGTGTGATGGTTGTGAGTGATTCTGGGAACCATGCCTGTCCCGTGGACCGAGAGTGGATTATGCTTTGTTATTGCTCAGGTGCTATGCACTGGTCACTGATGGGCCTTAGAGACGGGTGGTCTGAGCCCCATTCTCCACCATGACCTCAGGCTAGATCATCAGGAACCCGATGAACACTAGGGCTAAGCAGCCCTCTTGGTGATGAGAAGAGCCAGAAAATGATCCTCAGAGAGGGAGAAAGGAAAGAAAGGGGAGAAAGTAAAAAGGGAGAAGATCTGTGGGTTCTGTGTGTGTGTGCGCACCTGCATGGGCCTTCGGTAGATTCTGCTCTCTCTCCTTGTCCCTGTGCCTCAGTTCTTACCTGGGAATACTGGCAAGCCTCTGACTCTGTCACTACCACCAAGAAGACTGAGTTTGCTTCCCCATTGTCTCTCCAAGAAAACATGCTGGAGTCACAGAGCCCTTCCCTGAAGTCTCAGGTCTTCAGTAATACTACAGGCACAGGAGCCAGGAGGAGCTATTGACTTTTCACATGCAGTATCTCCTGGGACCCAATCCCAGACTTCCTAGCTAGAGACAGGATGGGGCAATTGTCCAACCTTCCAGCTGTCCCTTCTGTACTGTAGTCCCTTGGGTACCAGCAGTGTCAGTGATGCCTCCAGAATGACCAGAGCTGGGATCCATGGGGCCACTGCTCCTGGGTTTTCTCTTGGGTGAGCTGCAGGTTGAAATTCATCATCTTCCTTTCTTACCCTGAGCAGGGCCCATCCTTCTCATGGAGTCAACACTTTCGAATTAGAGTCCAGTCTTCACAGATAAAATACAGTATGTTTTAGAAAATAAGTAAAAAGTAAAGAATAAAATAGATCAGACATCCAAATCATTGCCTTCAAATATCATATTCTTATTCTATGGCCCCAGGTAGCAGAGAAGGCTAATATATAGACTCTAAATTAAGTGCAGGTGTTATGCTATAGGTCAGATATGTCCCCCAAAAGTCTATGTGCTGGAGGCTTGATCCCCACTGTGACAATGTTAAGAGGGTGGGGTTTCTGATTATGACATTTGAAAGGTGGAGCATTTAAGGGGTGTCTAGATTGTGAGGACTGTGCCCTCCTGAATGGATTAATTCATTGATGGGCTAACGGGTATTCACGGGCATGGTTCTGATGGCTTTACAAGGAGAGCAAGTGGGAAGTTTAGCTCTCTCTTGCTCAGCCCATTCTGACCATGCGATACCCTGTGTTGTTGTGGACAGAAACCACCAAGAACAGGGGCCTCACCAGATGTGTTCCCAGGACCTTCCCAGCCTCTGAAACTGTTAAGAAACAAAGTATATTTCTTTATAAATTACCCAGTTTCAGGTGTTCTGTTATAAGCAACAGAAACGGACATGCTTTCTCTGGATTTCTGTATTTATTTTTGTTGTAAATAAATCCTACATGCAAATGAATGTATGAAACATAGGTGGTGTTTAAATAATGATAATAAAATTAATGCCCATTCTCTCACTACCCAGCTTAAATAGTATATGACTCAATCCTTTTGAAGCCCTGTGTGTGCCTCTTTCCAGTCACATTTCTGTCCCCTGCGTTTACAGGAAACCTCTACCCTAAGTATTATACACCGTTTTCTTACTTTTTTTTTTGTAATTTTACCACATAAGCACATATGTCTAAACTATACACAGTATGCTTTGAATTTGCCTGTTTTTGTCCTTTTCATAAATGAAATTATACTTTTCAGTATTCTTTTGCTTCTTATTTTGTTTAACATTATTCTTTTAGATTCATGCAGGTAGCTGAAGGGCACTCACGTCCACTGCTGTCTCGTACAGGTCAATAATCCCTCATTATAAACTCCTTTTGCCTGATGAATTTCAGAATTCAGAACTTTCGGACTTGGAAGTATTTGCATGTCCTCTAAGATTCTATTAGAAGGTTCTAGGGTAGCATTCCCTAATCAAACACATAGTATTTCCACAACAGGACGAATGAACATTCACACTAAGTACAGCTAATAAAGAATATAAATAGCCTCATGTAAGCTCAGATCGTAGTTTGCAGCTAAATGAGTTCACTACAAACCTTAATAAAAATTTTCTCCTGTCCAAGCTTTTGGATGATAGAAATATAGATAGATATTCTGGTGGATGTGTAGTAGTTATCTCCTTGTGTGCATTTATAAAATTAAATAGTGGCATATAACATGTACAGAGAACTGCACAGGACACAAATATACCACCCAAGAAATTCCTAGAAACCAATTACCTGTTCAATAATTAGAAACCAACTAGCCAGGGCAAGGAGGAGAACTTTGCCAGAACGCTGAAGCTCCTCCTGTGACCCTCCTAGTCAGTACTTTTCTCGCCTCCAAGTTAAATAATCACTGTCCTCTTTCTAACATTTTATTTTAGTCTTGCTTCTTTGTGAACTTTGTGTAAATGCAATACAACATTACATAGTCTTTTTTTCTGGCTCCTTTTGTTCGATATTCTACACTGGTAAGATTATCTAGATTACTGTACATAGCCGTAGTTTTTTCATGTTCATTGCTGTGAGTTGTTCCATGGTATGATGGTACCACATGACACTCACATGATCTGTTGTTGAAGGGACAGTTGGTTTTCTGGCTAGTTGGAATGGTGCTGCGATGGTCATTTTGTACACGTTTCTTGGTCCACATGTGTATTTCTTTATGTTGCAGATACACCCTTGAGTGCAATGGCTGGATTCTAGAATGTGCATGTCTTCAGTTTTGATATGCAATGTCAGACTGGTTTCCAAGGAGATTGCACCAAATTACATTTCTACCAGCAATAGGTGAGGGCTCTGGCTGTTCCACATCCCTTCATATCACTCGGTATCAGTTTTCTTGTCATAGTCATTCTGGGGTGTGTGTGTGCGTGCGTGTGTGTGTGTGTGTTGGGCCATTTCCTACTGGTTTCATTTTATATTTTAGGGATTAATAATGATATTGAGTACCTTTTCAATACTAACTAGCATTTTTATTGCTTGGTTTTTGAGCTGTTTAAATTTTTGTTCATTTTTCAGTTAGTTATCTGTTTTATTCTTATTTGTAAAAACTATTTAAATATTCTAGATGCTAGTTCTTTGTTGATAGGTGCTACAAATATTTTCTCTTTGTGGCTTGTCTTTTTACTCTTTTTACAGTGCTGTTTGCTAAATAAATGTTTTTAATTTTAATTTATTGAATTCATCAATTTTTTTTTCTTAGTGCTTTATTTAGATCTGGTTTAAGATGTCCTTTCTTCCTTCCTTGAGTTTAGAAAGATATTTTCCAGTAACCTCATTTAAAAAGTTTGTAATTTGCCTTTAAAAATTAGTTCTTTAATCTACCTGGGATTGATTTTTTTTTTTTTTTTGGTGTGAGATGGAAGAAGTCTATTTTTTTGTTTTGTTTTGTTTTTGTTGTGTTTTTTGGCTGCTGGCTGGAACGGGGACCCAGACTTTTGACCTTGGTGTTATAAGACATCTATTTAAAAAGTTTTTTAAAAGCTAGTTTATTATACATTTATGTGGGGTACAAAGTTGATTTTCAGTAGATGTGTACAATGTGTGGTGGTTAGATCAGGATAGTGAGCTTATTCATCATTACAATACATAATCATTCTTTGTGTCTGTTAACCAATTCCTCATTAACCCGCCTTCCTCTCCCCCTGCCCTCCCCTTTTCCACCTCTAGTAACCACAGTTCTTTTCTCTCCTTCTAAAAGTTCAATGTATTACTGTGATTGTTGTTTCATTCTTTTGCTCTCTCTCTCTCATTTTATTGTTTACTTGTTTATTTATGGATTCACCTCTCACTTATGACTGAGAACATGAAATATTTCTCTTTCTGCCACCTGGGTTGTTTCACTTAAGATAATTTTCTTCAGGCTTATCCATGTTGCTGCAAATGGTGGAATTTCATTCTTTTCTACATTGAGTAGTATTCTATTGTGTATATATACACCACATTTTCCTTATCCAGTCATCCATTGAAGACATTTAGGTTGGTTCCATAACCTGGCTATTGTAAATAGAGCTGTGATAAACATGGACTACAGGTATCCCTTTTTTTTTTTTTTTTTCCGTGTCCGGCAACGGGTCGCAACCCTCAGTGTTGCCCCCGTACCGGACCGGGGACCGGCGACGGGATCGCAAGCCTCGGCGTTGCTCCCACGCGTCGCTCAGCCAGTGAGCGGGAGCCGGTCTGTACGCGGGATCCGAACCCTCGGACGGGAGCGCCGCCGCGCTTCCCAAGCGGCGCACTATCCAGTGCGCCACCGGGCCGGCCCTACAGGTATCCCTTTGACATGACAATTTCCAGTCCTCTGGATATACTCCCAGTAGCGGTATCGCTGGGGGTAGTTCTATCTGTGTTACCCTTCTCACTGTCTAACGGAGACGAAAAAAGGGTCACTCAAAGCACCATGAATACCTTGAGAAGCTCAAAGGGTCTGCATCCCAGAGAAGACTGGTTAGAGCAGCCATTCAAAGTTAGCTTCTGTTTTTTATTGTAAAGACAAGGAAGTTTCACAAGAAAATTCAGTTGATTCCATCATTACAGAAGGACACAAGGACATGGGCAGTGTTACAAAAGTTATCTATGGCTAAGTATAGCTTAAGCAATGGAAACTAGTAACATCAGTAAAATTAACAATGTGACATTCCAAAGTACAATTAGTGAAAAGCTAAGTTGGTCAAACTGGCTCATCATGTAAAGTATAACCTCTCCTTAAGCAAAAGTTACATTCTTATGATAAAATCTAAGTACAATTATTTCTAAAGTTTCCCCCAACAGACAGCTTGCCCCTCACAAACATTTTTTTCACATCTTTTCCTTCAGCAATTCTTAAAATCTCTTAACAGTATGACAACCATCTGTTAGCTCTAAAATCATTAAAGTATACAATCCCATACCTAAACAGTGATTAGAGTTGATTACATGGGCTTTTGCCCTCTGGATATAAGCCGTTGCTTCCTACCCGAGGGCTTTTGCCCTATACATGCATTAACCTAAAAACTCTATACTAAAATCAAATGAGAATCAAGATTTCTAACCCTCCGCATATCTGTAATTGTTTGAGGAACCTGTAAGACACCTAATTATAAATTCTAATAATTCATCTATAGACTTGAATTGCAATTATATGAAAATATTATCTATGGGTAAAATGCAGTTTTGTTTCTTCCTTTACAGTACTTATATCTTATTTATTTATTTTTCTCATCTTATAGCACTGGATGTGACATCAAGTATAATGTGAAATAGCTTTGGTGAGAGCTGGTATTTTGTCTTTTTCTCATTTAAACAGGAAAGATTAAAATATATTGTCATATATTATGTATTATGTATGCTGTACATTTGAAAAAAGGTAACTTCTTTCAGATTAAGAAAGTTTTTTTCTTTTCCCCTTTTGATAAGAGGACTTTTGTTTTAGCAAATGAGTGGATCTTAAATTGTATCTAATACTTTCTTCTTGAATCTATTGAGATAATTGTATGACCTTTGTCCATTTTTCTGTTAATATGGTGACTTTAGTTAATTGTTGAATGTTTTATCAACCTTGCATTTCTGGGAAAACTCAATTTGGCTGTGATATGTTATATGTTCCTCTGCATTATTGTGATTGTATTGCTAATATTTTACTTTGGATTGGTGTATTTATATTCGTGAATGAGATCTACCTATTTTTGTGCCTTTTTTTGCAGTGTTCTTTATCAGCTTTTGGGTATTGAGGTGGCGCTAATCTCATAAAGGGAGTAGTTGGTAAGTGTTCCCTTATTTTCTAATCTCTGGAAGAGTTTTGTAAACTATAAATGATTTTTTTTCTTGAATTCTTTATAGAACTCACTTTTGTAGCCATCTGGGTCTGGAATTTTCTTTAAGAAAAGATTTTTGGCTAATGATTTAACTTTTTCAATGGGTATATGTCTACTCAGATTTTTATTACTTCTTAAGTTAGTTTTGATGAGTTATATTTGTCTACAAATTTGCCTATTTAATCTAAATTTTAAACTTTATTTTTATAACATTATTCATAATGTCATCTATATTTTAATATTGAAAGTGATGCCACTCTTTTCATTCCTTTTACTGGTTATTGGTATTTTCCCCACATCATCATTTTCACCAAAGGAATGTAAATTATCTTTTCAAAAAATACTCTTTTATTTTTATTGGTCTTTTCCATTACATGTTTTATTATATTTTGTTATGTTGCTCTCTTATCTGTTTTATTTCCTTTCTTTTGTCATTCTTGGATTGACTTTGCTGTTCTTTTTATAACATTTTTTCCTTTTGAAATTCTTTTTTTTTTTTTTTTTGTCTTTTTCCGTGTCCGGCAACGGATCGCAACCCTCAGTGTTGCCCCTGTACCGGACCAGGGACCGGCAACAGGATCGCAACCCTCGGTGTTGCT
>NW_007728960.1:78359-84169 GCF_000696425.1 Galeopterus variegatus
GGCGGGAGCGCCGCCGCGCTTCCCAAGCGGCGCACTTATCCAGTGTGCCACCGGGCCGGCCCTTGAAATTCTTTTTTAAAAGAATATTTTAACATTTATTTGTACATATTTGTGGGGTACAGCATGTTTTTTCAGTACATGTTGTTTCATATACTGCGCAATGATTCACTTAGGGTGGATAGCACAGCTTTGTGACCAGTAGTCCACCGCTTTATTATTTCTTAAGATGGATGCTTAGCTTATTACTTTGCAGACTTTTCTTTTAAACATTTGGATTAAGGGTATACATTTCCCATAAATAATGTTTTGTGTTGGTCTTCATTCAGAGAAAAATATTTTCTAATAGCCATTATGATTTCTTCTTTTACTCTTAGATTATTTCTGGCTGAGTTCTCAATTCCCAAATATATGAGGATTTTTGGCTTAATTGCTTGTGGTCTGTATGCTTTCAATCCTTTGATATTTATTTAGGTTTCCTTTATGGCTCAGTAAGTGAGCAAGTTTTGCAAATTTTCCTTGAGTTCTTGCTAAAAATGTGTTCTCTGCAAGTGTTAAGTGCAATGTTCTATATATGTTCATTAGGTTAATACTGTTAATTGTGCTTTTCAAATATTCTATATCTTTATTGAATTAGAAACATTTTTATTTGCTTTACCAATTACCATCAGCGTGTTAAAATCTTCCACTAAGAATGGATTTTTAGGGTATGATGCTAATAACACCAAAGTCCAGGGTTCAATCCCTGTACCAGCCAGCCACAAAGAAGCCACAAAACAACAAAAAACAAAACAAAACAAACAAACAAAAAAGAATGGATTTGTCTAGTTCTCCTGTTGTTCTATTAATTTTTCTTTATCTATATTTTCATTACTTCTAAAATTTAGAACTGTTAGATTTTCCTGGTGGATGAAAGGTTTCATTCTTATAACATGAACCTTTATATTTGTAATAATGCCTTAAAATCTATTTGTTTGATAAGAATAGAACCATACCAATATTTTTATGGTATACTATTTTTCAACACTTTCATTTTCAGTCTTTAGGTATTTTTGTATTTGTTGAGTAGACATCTTATTAAAGAAATATTTATTGAAGTGCACAGAAAATGCACAAACCATTCATGTATAGTGTAATGAATTTTTTCAGTGGGAACACAATCACAACACCAGCACCCAGATCATAAAACAGAACATGATCAGCACCCAAGAATCCCTCCTCAGGTTCCTGTTCAGAAACAGTCAGCACTTAGAACTTTAAATAATTGTATAACACAAATCAGAGAGAATTAACTTACAGAAAGTAGGAGGGATGTGCTGAGAGAGTACCACTTCAACTATATGATTGCATTCTAAAATAACACATGATTACATTAAAAAACATGTATTCCACAAGAAAATGAAGAAAATACATTGACTGTTTGCATGAATTCTGCATAGAGAAGAATTTTCTAGTTATAACTCCAGGAAAAGAAATTATAAAGAGGAAGACCTCTGGATTCAATAATATACAAAATAAAAACTTCCTACGTAAAAAGATCATTAAGAGATAAAGAATTAACTGAGAATATTATCAAGACAAAGAAGACAAATATATAATATCTTTAATACAGAAATTCAATAAAAAATCCCCAATAGATAATGAGCACATGACATGAGCAAACAATTAATAAGAGAAATAAATTGGTTAAAAGACACAGGAAAATAGTTCCCTCACCAGACAAAGGGCATTCTCATTTGGGCATCTTGGCAACAATGAATAAAGACTTTTAAAAATATTCTATTTAAAAAAAAATTCTATTTAGACATTCTACTTCTGAAAATCTTAAAGGTAACAGACTATAAATATACAATAGCTTCTTTTCAGAGACTTTCATTGCATCATTATTTGTAATAGTGAAAGCTTAGAAGCCCCCTAATCATCCAACAATAGTGAAATATTCTAGAAATTGTGGACATTTATTCTGATGTAATCTTAGAAAGCCAAATGCTCAGGAATAGTTAATGATAACAAATAATATGGAGACAACTCATGTTATAAGATTAAGTGAAAAACCATATGTAATTGTACATATAGTATTTTCTCAATGAAGATAAAAGCAATTAGAAAAAGACAGGAAAGTAATGATGTAAAATATTGTCAGTGGTTGTCTTTCAAATAGAAGGATGTGTTTTCTTGTTTATGTTTTACAAATTTACTATAATGACCATCATTGCAGTACAGGCAAGCAAAATAAACCAGTTTTCAAAAACTGATGAATCAAGGACTTGTCCCAATAGCTAATAATCACTCACTGCCAGAGTCTTTAGATCTAATCCCAGGTGGGTGATTTTGGACCAGTCCCCAGGTCTATCTGTGCCTCGTTTACTGTTCTAGAATAATTCTTGCTCTCTTAGTCCTGGCAGAAATGTGTCTTCTTGTGCTTTCTCCATGTGGAGGCTAATCCCTATGATGAGCTACTTCCAAAGCTGGACTTGGAAATGGTCCCTGAAACTCAGAGTACTTGGCCTTTCCCAGATCTTGTCAGCATTTCTTGTCTGGGTGGGACCTCTTAGTCAAAGACTGAGCTGCTAACTGGGTTTCCTCCTAGAACCTAAGTTCTGTCTGATGTCATTCTTTTGGTGGTCCCCACGCTCTGGTTTGAATCTTCTTGGATACATGTGCCCTCTAATAAAGTCACCCTGTAGGGATTGCTGACTAGTCCCTTTCTCCAGGCTGAAGCTCTGCCCTTGGCCAGTTGGTTCCATTTCTGCCAAGTCTGGGTGCTGGTGTTGTGATTGTGTTCCCGCTGAAAAAATTCTCCGTTTGTTAAAACTGCTTGTGATGCTAAGCATCCATCCTGCTTTGAATTTGAGTTTTTCAAAATTAAATGAAAATTAATGGAGAAAAGTCCATTTAAGAATACATTTCTGAGAGTCTGGGCTTCTACTCCAGGAAAGTACCCTTTACTAAGTAGAGTATTTTCCCAAGCCAAGGAGTCTCCACAAAGACCCCTTCATGTCCCTGTTCCTCAGGCTGTAGATAAAGGGATTCAGCATGGGAGTGACCATCGTGTATACCACAGATGCCACCATTCCAGTATCTGCTGAGTAGGAGGATGAGGGCTGGAAATACACCAGAAAGAGGGTACCAAAGAAGAGAGTGACCACTGATAGGTGAGAGCCGCAAGTAGAGAAGACTCTGTGCTTGCCCCCAGCAGAGGGGACTTTAAGGATGGTGTGCATGATGTGGGCATAAGAGAGCGTTGCTCCCGCGCCTCGCTCAGCCAGTGAGCGGGAACCGGTCTGTATGTGGGATCCGAACCCTCGGGCGGGAGCGCCACCGCACTTCCCAAGTGGCGCACTATCCAGTGCGCCACCGGGCCGGCCCAATGAGGGTGCTTTCTGAGGTGACCAACTAGTCTTCTGCATTTGCCCAGGACTTTCCTGATTTTAAAATGGAAAGCCTTACTTCCGGGGAACCCCTTCAGACCTGAGCAAACTGGAATTTGTGGTCACCCTATATGCCACTTTTAAAGGTCACCATCTGTGGAAAGCAGGGCATACACTGTACAGGGGTCATGGGCACAGTTATTACACAGTTACAATGTCGTGGCCATTGCCAGGAACTTGGGAGTGATTGATCTTCATGGACTTCAGGCTGGACTCCCAGGGAGTTTGTGCATATTAATTCAAGGCCTTCCTAATCGTGATTAGGAGAGCCAGGTTGTATTTGGCTGAGAGCAAGGAAGGGGGAAAGAGTAGGGGAGAATTGTGTGTGTGTGTGTGTGTGTGTGTGTGTGACTATTGTCCCCGTTTCTGCCCCATAGGCTCTTACCTGGAAATGCTGATCATTCTCAGATCCTGCCATCATCACCAGGTGTTGGTTCTGTCTCCCCTACTTTTCCTCAGAAGGATTGGTGGGACCCAACAGGAGACTCAGGGCTGGAGCAACCTGTCCTCAGGAACAAGAGCCAGGAAGAGCTGCGGGCTTTTCACATACGGTGTGTCCTGGGACCCAATCCAAGACCTCCTAATTAGAGACAAGATGAGGCTAATGTGCAATCTCCCAGCTGTCCCCTCTGGGCCTTGGGGTCCTGAGGCCTAGCAGTATCAAGAGCACCTTTATTTCAGAGTGACCACATCTGGGAATCCTAAGATCAGCCGTCCTGCTACCCACCCCCTAGGCAAGGGAGTGGGAAGGACCCGTCTCCCTCCACACTAACCTGCCGTGGAGCCCACACATTCTCAGCAATCAGATTCCAGTCATCATGAAGAAAACCTGTCATCTCCCAGCAGATAAATAATAATAAATGAATATTACAGATATGGTGTGGGGTGGGCCACACAATTACTGCCCTCAAATTCCTACAGTTCTGTCATGTAGAAAAAGTGAACAGACTTGTTCTCTGTGATCCCAGAGGGTAGAGAAATGACACATATATAAAATCTGCAGAAGTAATAGGGGTTTGCGGATGTACGGTACAGCAGGGGGTTTCTTCATGCAAGATATTTTAAATTTTTTTTTTTTGTCTCTTTTTTCGTGACCAGCAACGGATGGCAACCCTCAGTGTTGCCCCCGTACCGGACCGGGACCGGCAACAGGATCGCAACCCTTGGCGTTGCCCCCGCGCCTCGCCCAGCCAGTGAGCGGGAACCGGTCTGTATGTGGGATCCGAACCCTCGGTGGGAGTGCCTCCGCGCCTCCCAAGTGGTGCACCAGCGCAGTGCGCCACCGGGCCGGCCCTTAAATTTTTAAAATTGTAAAATGCATAATGTACAAAAAGGTGTATAAAACATTTAGGAGCAGTTTTCTTGTGATTTTTATCATCTATACATATATGAATAAATTATATGTTATTTGTATTTGCTTACTTTTGTTCTTTTCATGAATGGAATCATTCAGCTTTTTTTCTAATGATAATTTATTATACATACATGTAGGCTTCAATGTTGATTTTCAGTAATTGTGTACAATGTGTGAGGATTAGATCCACTCAGCTTCTTTCAGTCCATATGTTGTTTCTGGAATTCATGTTGGTACTTGGGAGTACAGGTCATTCTTTTTCACTGCTGTATAGTAAATATTAACACTATTTTACTCATTACCCTTAGGGCTTTTCATTTTGGAGCTTAGAATATTTCCCACATTAGAAAAGAATATTGTGCAAATATCATCCACTGTGAGATACCACCAGTAGGTTCTGGGGTTGCACACTGAAATAAAACATAGTAATATTTTCACAAATAAATGTATAAATATTCATACTGAGTGGTATATACGGCCACATATCAGTCCAGGTCAGGTTTTGCTACTTAGTAAGTTTGTTGAAATGCTATAAAATACCTTTTATTGATTTTCAGATTGCAGCATTGCAGCTAAGAAATTGTGGACTAACATTCCATTGGGTTAGTATTTATCCATTCTAATATTGATGGACATTTGGGTTTGTTGTACATTTTTTGCCATTATTTAAAAAAATTATCTATTATCTAAAGTGGAACTCCTCCTACTCTCATAAAAGTGCATGAAACCATTTGAATAGATATGTTCTGGTCATCTCTATTGTTTATTTCTTCTTAAAAATCTTCTGCATGCAATACGGGAAATGCAAATCAAGAGCACACTGAGATACCATCTCACTCCAGTTAGGATGGCTAACATCCAAAAGACTGAGAATGATAAGTGCTGCAGAGTTACAGAGAAAAAGGAACTTTCATACACTGTTTGTGGGGCTGAAAATTGGTGCAGCCTTTATGGAAAATGGTATGGAGGTTCCTCAAACAAGTACAGATAGATCTACCATATGACCGAGTGATTCCACTATTGGGAAT
>NW_007728960.1:84260-116411 GCF_000696425.1 Galeopterus variegatus
TCATATTCATGAAGTCTGTGTCCAGTCCTACTTCTTGGAGTGTTTCCCCTATGTTTTCTTTAAGGAACTCCAGTGTTTATTGCAGCACTATTTACAACAGCCAAGAGTTGGAACCAACCCAAATGTCCATCATCAGATGAGTGGATATGGAAAATGTGGTACATCTACACAATGGAATACTACTCAGCTATAAAAATGAATGAAATACTGCCATTTGCAACAACATAGATGGACTTAGAGAAAATTATATTAAGTAAAACAAGTCAGGCACAGAAAGAGAAATACCACATGTTCTCACTTATTTGTGGGAGCTAAAAATAAATAAATAAATAAACATAGAAACAAATCAAGGGTGTGTGTGTGGTGGGGGAAGAAGACAGAATAACCACAAAAATTCCTTCAACTATTTAGGTCAAGTGAACAGATATGATGGGGGGGCGGGGGTGGAGAGGAACGGGTAAAGGGGCATGAAAATCAACTACAATGTATTTTGGGATGGGAAAAAAAAAGAAAGAAAAAATAATCTTCTGCATGCAAATTGAAGAAAAATTTTGAGACCACCGTCCTCTGAAGAGAACACATCCACAATAACAATTATTTATCATTCCTATGTTGTATTATTGATATTTTGGTGATAGCTCAAGATTTATTATTTCAGCAGAAATGGCTAGGAAACTGGGATTTTGTTCCCCTTTTCTCTTATATCAAGTTAAGTTAGATTATTTTTATAGGTGAGAGAGTGAAATCACAATAAATGAAGCCATACCATTATTTTTCCCTTATTTTGAACTTCTGCCATAAACATTCTTGGACAGTCTCCTGGTGTACCTGCTCAAGCTTTTCTTGGTATGTACCAAGGAGTAGAATTGTTCACAGGGTTATTGATTAGTGCATTAGTTCAGGTCTGCTGAGAAGTAGATGTTAAGGTGAGATTAGATGTGTGAATTAATCAGAATTCTTTAGAGAAACAGATCCAGTACAATATACAGTCAGCCCTTCATACTCACAGGTTCTGCATCCATGGATTCCACCAACCACGGATAAAAAACACTAAAAAAAATTGCAGTTGTATTGAACATGTACAGACTCTTTTCCTTGTCATTTCCCCCTAAACAATACAGTATAACAACTATTTACATAGCATTTAGATTGTGTTAGGTATTATAAGTAACCTAGAGGTGATTTAAAGCATATGGGAAGATGTGCATAGGTTAAATGCAAATACTATGCCATTTTATATCAGGGCCTTGAGCATCTGCAATTTTGGAATCCATGCGAGGTTCTGGAACCAATCCCCCATGGATACTGAGGGATGACTGTATATAAACGTATAGAAAGAGATTTATTACAAGGGGTTAACCCATGTGATTATGGAGGCTGAGAAGTTCCATGATTTGCTGTCTGCAAGCTGGAGGCCCAGAAAAGCCTTAAAGATGTGAGAACCAGGGGAGCCAATAGTGTAAGGACCAGTTTGAGTCTGAAGGCCTGAGACCCAGGAATGCCAGTGTCCAAGGACAGGAGAAGGTGGATTTCCTCTGACTTTTTGTTCTATATAGGCCCTCCTTGGATTGGATGATACCCATGCACATTGGTGAGGGCTATCTGTTTTACTCAGTCTATTGATTCTCATGATAATCTCTTCTGGAAACACCCCCACAGACACACCCAGAAGTCATGTTTTACCAGGAACCCAGACATCCCTTAGTCTGGTCAGGTTGACACATAAAATTAACCATCACAACGTGTAAGAGATTTTTTTTGGAGGGAGTGGGAGAAATCCTTCAGACTCAGTTTGAGACCTGTGGAAGAGAAGAAGGAAGGATGGAGGACTGGGGTAGGAAGAGAGTCTTGGGCTGCAACACAGTACCAAGAAAGGTTTGAACCATGGGGAACCTAAAATCAAAGTTGTCCACCAGAAGAGTATTTCTCTGGAATAGGCCTGTCTTGGAAACTCCACGATGCCCAATCATTGGCTAGGAGCAGCTTGCATAAGTGTGGCCTTGGTACAAACACTGTGATGGACCATGGGTGTCAGTGGCTGGGTTCATTATGCTCTCCCCGCAGGATTTCCGAGTGGTGCATTTTCATGGCTGGCAGAGTCTACCCTTTGCACTGCACAGATCCAGTTCTCCACATGTGTATGATGAATAGCTCCTTCATGGTTTCCGAGGGCCTCTCTTTCTTAGAGGAAACTTAGAAGAGGGAAGTCAGTGGGATGAACTACATCCCCTTTACCACAGTTGGTCTCGAGGGTGCAATTAGTGCTGATCCTCACCCTACTCATTACTGTCCACTCTAAATCCCTCTCGCCCCCAGCTCTCATCTTGGCAGGTCTTGGGGGTTTACCCGGTAGTATGACCCACACCTTTACTCCTGCGATGTCCGAGGCTGTGATGAGCACACCTTTCTCAGGCCAGTGTTGCTGCAGGTGTCCACTTGCAGTTACGGCTGTGAATGGAATACCAAGAAGTGCTCAAGTGGGTCATCTGGGTTCTGTGCGTATACCTCCCTGCCTCTCATTGCGTGAAAGCAACCTTACTCTGAGAGTTGACTTTGGTCTAGAAAACAGTTTCCTGGAATTGATGTCTTCTTATCTCCACTGACTAGCCATCGATAAAAAACTTATTTCTTCTAAAAAAATACTAATTTATTTGGCTCAAGTTCTAAAGATCCCAAATCAAGGTGACTAAACTTTACTGAGCACTCACAATAGGCCATGTAGTGTGCTACTTGCTTTACACAGATTTTCATCTCATTGAATCTTCACCAAAAGAGCTACTAGTATTATTTCCATTTTATAAATGAGAAATCTGAGATTTAGCTGGGTTGATAATTTGTTGAAGATCACGAAAATAGTAGTAGAGTCAGGACTTGAGTCCAAAGCCACTGGGCTCCTTAGCTCCTCCTCTACACTATGTCTTAGCTGTCCACTGGTGTATAGCTCTTCAACAAATAGCAAGCTCGCTGGATGATAATTTTTATTCTATTGGTGTGGCTATCACATTCTTTTGTACCTTGCTTCAAGACAGACCCTTGGAAAAACTCTTGATTGGTTAAAGCCCATTTCATCTTCTGCCACATCTTTTTTTCCCCATTGAGGTATATTGCTGTGTTTCCCCCCTCTTTTATGTCTAATCCCCTTAGGCCCTCCTGTGCAAAGTTATATTTTCCCCCCCAACTTTTCTTCACTTGTTTCCTTCACATTTGTAAGCCATAGTTTGTATTTCAGAAGTTTGAAGTGCCAGACAGTGCTCCCCATGGAAGCCTTGATAGTGAAATTATTTGAAGGTTATCAGCAATGAAAATGGGATGGAAGAGTAGGGATGGAGAAAGGACGATCAGCGAGCATCATGTTATAATGATTGAGGGAGACCTTCGTACCCACTGGAGTCCCTAGGAAGACTGGCAACACAAAGATAAGGCCTAAAGATAGAATAATTATACTGAATTTCTAGAAACACTTAGATTGAGCTGAGTGGGAAGATGCATGACAGTATAGCTATTTCCCACTCCATTCCAAAACATAAAATGTTAGTTAAGAAGGGACCATTAGAGAGAGACATTTTCATGTAATGCCATCACAGTGACTGACATTTATTGTGTGCTTGCTATATGCAAGGCACAGTTCTAAGCACTTAATACAAAGTTCACATATGTCTTAGAACACTTATCTTGTCATTTAATACTAACAACAATCCACTTTGCATACGAACAACCAAGGCATGGGTTGGTCATTGGCAGATCTGGGCTTCCAGCCCATGCAGTATTCTTAAGAAGTAGGGAACTCAGAGAGGTTCCTAAAGTCACTAAATGGTAGATGTGGAAACTTAAAAAAATTTTTTTCTTATTGTGAAATATGGTTTACTTTGGTAATCTACATGAGAGGTGTGAACTAGATATTTCAAGAGAGAAGGGATGGATATATGAAAGAAGAGGAGAGAAGGTGAGGAATTATTTTATAATTTAGGATATTTATAATCACGACTCATCTAATTTTTATGGAAAAGTTAGGCAAATTCTTACTATAGCAACCTGTCGATAATCTCCTTTGGCTACCTAGACTAATTGCTAATAATTGTAGCATTGTTTCCTAAGAACTTTTGAGGACATAAGCTATGATTTATTTTGCCTTTCCTACAAAATTAAGCATTGTGCCTGCACATAGTAGGTGCTTAACATATGATTGGACAATCAATGATTAAACTCCTAGAGGTAGCAAGTGATAGTTGTTGATTTGATAATTAAACTGGAAGAGGTAGCAAGTATGCACATTCTATTCTGTTCTCCCAGTCAGCTTTCTCAAGGCCTGTTTCATGTCCTTGTTCCTAAGGCTATAGATGAAAGGGTTTAGCATGGGGATCACCACGGTATAAATGACAGTGACCACACGGTCCTTTGTCACTGAGTAGGTGGATGAGGGGCGAATGTACACAGATATTATGGTCCCATAGAATAGCACCACAACCGTGAGGTGAGACCCACAGGTGGAGAAGACCTTGTACCTGCCTCCCCCTGAAGGGACCCTCAGAACGGCCCGGGTGATGTGGACGTAAGAGACAATAATGAAAATAAAGGGACTCATGATCACAAAGGAGCCCTCTGTGAAGGCCAAAAGCTCATTGACAGAGGTGTCGGAGCAGGAGAGCGTTAGCAGTGGCTGGACGTCACAGAAGAAGTGTTGGATGACGTTGGGCCCACAGAAGGAGAGGCGAGCCATGAGAATCATGTGGGTGAGTGAGTGGAGGTGGGACACTGCCCAGGATGCCACCACCAGCAGGAGACAGCGCCTGGGGCTCATGGCCGTGTTGTAACGCAGTGGGTTACAGATGGCCACGTAGCGGTCAATGGCCATGGCCGCCAGGAGGAAGCTGTCAGTGATCCCAAAGCCCACAAAGAAATACATCTGCATGAGGCACTGGGCAAAGAGGATGGTCTTTCTCTGACTCAGCATGTTCACTAACATCTGTGGCACGATGACTGTGGTAAAGGAGATGTCCACCAGGGACAGGTTGGAGAGGAAGAAGTACATGGGTGTGTGGAGGTGGGCATCCCCCCGTATGGCTGCAATGATGACAGAGTTGCCAACCACATTGACCAGGTACATGGCCAGGAAGCTGGCAAAGAGCCACACCTGCTGTTTGGGGTCAGTGGTCAGGCCCAGAAGGAGGAATTCAGTGATGTGACTCTGGTTTTCCCTTGGCATTGCTGTCCTGCAAATAAAAAATATGAAGAAGTGTTAGGAGTGTGTCCTGGCTTGGAGTCTTCAGTCTGGTAGAGAGGAGACCTCATAAGGTTTTCCAGCTTGTGCACTGCAGAAGGGAAGCCATTCACGTATAGTGCCTTACAGTCTATGACATAACCTCACAGTATTGGTGTTGACGCACCTTGATTTCAATTCCAACTTCGCAACAGACTAATTTTGTGAATTAGAACAAGTCATTCCTTCTCCAAAAGATAAAAGTTATAATATCCATGTTCTTAGACTATTCTGAGGGTACTTAGTAAAGGTTATAGGAAAGATGTTTAGAAAATAATCATTTTGATTAATTTCCAAAGGTGTTGTATCCATGACACATCTTTTTGCTCTGCCTGGCCTAAGTTGATCCTCCTCTGCAGAGGATCAGGCTCCACCTGATGCTCCAGGCCAGGATTTCCTTCTTTCTTCTCCCCCGTTTAAGGAAAAGTGGGGTATCCAAGGTTCAGTCTATGGAAATCACATAAACGTTATAGAGATTGTATTCCTGGATTGAACCCCTCTTAGAAAAAAATCTACTTTTGAGTGCACTTGGGAGTTTAATTTTGGGCTGAAAGGTCATACTAGGAATTGCTGGGAGCTGGAAATCTGACATGTCCATCAGGGTGTGGAACTGTCTAGGGTGGGTGGGAGGTTGAAGAACTATCTCTGGCAGAAGGAGCCCATTTATCCAGCCTTGGGCTGGGTGTTTCAGGCAGGTGGGTGGCATCAAGGAAGACTTAAAGGAACTAAGAGGTGGGTGCCGTTATAGGCAAGAAGAGTCTAAGGGGTGGCCATGTGGGAAATGGAAATGTGAGAAGATACAGCAATACAGCCAAAAACACTGAGCTATGAATAGGAAGGTGCTGAGGTTCAGAAACTTGTCCCTTATCTCCACAAAAGGCCAGAGCTAGGGAGAATAAGCCAAGGTTCCATTCTGGTAGGTATTGAGGCAGTAGTCAGTTAGCTACCAAGGTAGAAACTCGGTTAAAATGGAGTAAAACCAGAAAACCACTAGGGAATAATGTTAGAACAAGCCAGCAACCAATTGGGTTGAAAGTGAGTCCACTGAGTAACAGAACATGCACTTTTAATGTCTACCCCACCTAGGGCCAGAATTGGCTTTGGAGGAAAGAGAGCAGCAAGGAGGGTCTATAGATGGTGGTCAAGTAATCCCAGGTAAAGGAGGGTAGATTTAGGAATGCAGGTTTTGAATTAGAGAAAGTGCACATCCTGTACTCCCTGTGTCCTCATCATTTTTGTGGAACTTTTGATAACGAGTCAAAAACAAGCCTAAGTACCAATGATATCTTTTTAATGCTCAATGATCTTGAATTAAACTCACTGTATTGCTTAGGAGAACTCAGACTGTGTCTCTGGTAACACTTTAAGAAGTACACGAATTGTAGCATTGTTTCCTGAAGCATCTCCTTCCTCTCTGAGATGCTTGGCGCTTGGTCCAAATTCGACCTTTTCCACTAGGAAAGGTGCCACTAAGTCATGAACAACATCTGGAGGGTGAATAATTAAAGCCCTGCAAAGGCAGGGTTCAAATCTGTTCTGTTCACCACTGTTTTCCATTGCCTTGAATAGCACCTGACACATAGTAGCTGCATAGTAAATACTGGCTGACAGACTGAAGCAGATATGCCACCCTTGATAAACCTTTGCAGGAATATCGTTTTTGCATAAGTAACTGGGAAACTAGTCTCCTAAGACCAGGAGAGCCAATGGGAAAAGTTCATGATTTTTGCCAGAGGATCTGGGTTCTTGTTCTGGTTCACATATTTACTAGCTATCCTTGGTAGAACATCTCCAGGTTTCCATTTTTTTTTCCCATCTGAAAAATAAAGAAAATAAATGTCATCTCTCTAAATTTATTCATAAGTTCAAATTAGATAACATATTTGAAAAGTGTTGAGATCTACAATGTTGTATGCAAATGTTATTTATATAAATAATAATATTTCTTATTAGTACTCTATACCTCATTGTGTGCAACTGAAAAATGGCAGATGAAATCTAGAGGAAGCCAGGCAGAGGGTAATGGGGCGAGTGTGTTTGAAATGATTAAGAGGATTAAAATGGTCACTGGAAAGAGTGTAGGTGCCAAGCTGGAGGAGACAAAAGAGAAACAGGACACATTGGGCTTTCCTGGGAAGAGATGGAAGGGGACAAAAGTCCTCTAGGATTTTTCTGCTCTTTAGGATAGTTCTATAGGAGTGTGTATTAGTTTTCTAGGGCTGCTGTAAGATATTACCATAAACTTAGTGTCTTAAGACAACCCAAATTTACTGTCTTGCAGTTCTGTAGGTCAGAAGTCTGATATAGATTTCACTGAGCTACAATCAAGGTGTTTACAAGGCTTTGTTCCTTTCTTGACGCTTCACAGAAGAATCCACTTCCTTGCCCTTACAGTGTCTAGAGACTGCCCACATCTCTTGGCTGGTGTCTCCTTTCTCCATCTTCAAAGCCAGCAACACTGGGGGAGTTCTTTTTATGCTGCCTCTCTCTGGTTCTTCTCTTTTGCCTCCCTCTTTCATATTTAAGAATGCTCTGATTATACTGGTGCCACCTAGATAATACAGGATAATCTAATACAAAGTCAGTTGATTAGCATCCTCAGTTTTATCTGCAACCTTAATCCCCCTTTGCCAGGTAACACAACATATTCATTCGTTATAGAGATCAGCATGTGGATATCTTTGGGGGATCATTGTTTTGTCCCACAGAATGATAAGGAAATTCAGGAGCCTAAGCTCCAGATAGCCATTTCCATGAACTGGCAACGAATGACATTCTCAGGTGGTTCAGCAGAACCATTTCACCCTCACAACAGTTGTCTCTTCTTCCAATAGTTTTTGACTTGCTCAAAAGGGTGCAGAGACTGGTTTGCCATCACTTCACGAGACACTAAAATTTTCCCGGTTCTGAAGTGGACTGTGTCTGAGCTGAGACAATGTGGAACGAGGCAGAGGAGAGAGAGTAGAGGGCAAGCTAGCGGGCGAGGCATGAAGATGGTGTGTTTGTATGAGCGTGTGCAAGTGCATGCATGTGAAAGATAGGGTGACGGGTACGGGATACTATTAGACCGAAGAAGAAAAATAAAGAAAACAGAGATTGCATTTCAAAAAGTGCCATAAACCTCTGAATCTTGCTGCTCAAGCCGGGTGTGGCTGCAGGTGGGGGCAAGAGGGGTTCAGATGCAGGCTGCAATTGCTTTCCCACTGAGTGTGAGTAAGAGCAGGACTCTCAGATCAGACAACCTTGCGTTCAGGTGCTGTTCCTGCCTCGTCCCATCAGTGTGGTTTTGGGAAAATTATTTGAACTTTAAGGTTTAGTTTCCTCATTTGGAAAACAAGAATGATAATTGTACTTGCTTCATAGGGAAGTTTGGTGGATTAAAAAGTCCAGGGCATATACAACCCTTAGTACAGTGGCTATGACGCATAGGCCTTGAGTAAATGTTAGTTATTATTATATTTTATATAACAGAACTAGGTTATGAATTGATAGAAATAAGGGAATGCCAATTGTAAATGTTGAATAATTTCAATGAAGACATATAATTAGGCTTATATGTCTGTGAAAATGGCACAGGAAAACTAGCAGGGCTGTACCAAGCTTGGATAAACTACAGAAGTAAAAAGCATAGATCTGAGGGAAAACTGAACAGATATAAGAATCCCTTGGAGAATTTGAAGTCTGTCTAACTTGTGTCAGTCTCTACGGGGAGGTCGTTGTGTATATGAGTCTGAACTGGGATGGAGGGTGTCCAGGGCCAGCTGTCAGAGGATATACTGGAGGAAAGTTCTGCCTTTTCCTGTTCATGTAATTACCTCAGGATAATCACTGTTGATTCTTCACTTCAGAAATTGCAGCACCAGCCTAGGTCAAGAGTGTCACTGAAATAATGGCAAGGCATCTCAAAAGCCCTGCTTGGGTGAAAAATAGATAAGAACATATGTCGGTTGGTTGGCTGTCTTTGGGCATTTATTCTTCTACGTCTTCCACCCCTGCAGCGCGTGCATCACATCCTAGGGAGCTTCCCTCTTTACAGGGATTCTTCTGCTTAAATATCAGCAGGAGAACTCCTGACCAGAGTAGTCACCTTGACCAGCAGAGGGAAAAGACCCGCAGTGATTCTCTGATGCCTGGGCCTCTTTGCCCTGGTGCTTAATCCTTTTTCTTATTAAACTCACCGAAGAAAATGTTGACTCTTTCTCAATACATGTTACTAGAGAGAATGTCTGATATCCTGGAGAATACGAGATCACAGACAAAAATAAATAGACGCAAGAGGAATGCAATTTCTTCAAAAGTAAGACCACAAACTGAATAATGTACAACATGTGAAACAGAATGATTGGAACAGACAATTTAAAATAAGCATAATAAGTTCACTTAAGGAAAAAATGGAAAAAAAACCTAGCAATGTAAATTAAGAAAAATAAATGATAAAATCACCAAGAGGAATAACAGCATGAAAAATGTAATAATTGAAATAAAGGTGTAATAGGACAAATAACACAATTTATCTACATCCACCACAAATGAATGGATAAAGAAAATGTGGTAGATGTATGCAATGGAATGCTATTCAGCCAGACTGAAGCAAAAAGGAGGAAATCTGTCATTTGCAATGATATGGATGAACCTGGAGGACATTATGCTAAGTGAAATGAGCCCTTAGGCACAGAAGGACAAATACCACACATGATCTCACTCATATGTGGAGTCTAAGAAAGTTGATCTCATAGAAGCAGAGAGTATAATGGTGGTTACCAGAGGCTGGGATGATTGGGAAAAGGGGAGATTGGGGGGATATTGGATGCATAATTACAGTTAGATAAGAGGAATAAATTTCAAGAGATCTATTGTACAGCAAGGTGACTATAGTTAATTACAATATATTGTTTTCTTGAAAAATGTAAAGAGGGTGATGTCATGTGCTCTCACCACAAAAATGATAACTGTGTGAGGTAATGCATTTGTTAATTAGCTAGATTTAACCATTCCACAATGTATATTTACTTCAAAACATCACTTTGTGCTTGATAAAAATATAACAATCTTATCTGTCAACTTAAAAAAAAAAACAAGATTAAGAGAATATTCTAAAATCTTAAAGAACAAAAATAGACATTTACAAAGGGAGAAGATTCACAATGATATAAGCCTTCTTAAGAGCAGGGCTGAATTCAAGAGCACAGTGGAATAATATTTATAAAGTATAGAAGAAAAATAACTTAAAAATTGAAGTTTTATGTCCAGCCAAATTGTAATCCAAGTCTGAGAGCCTCACACAGACAATATTAGGCATATGAGCCTTAGAAGGCTTCTTACACAAAGATGCAAGTTGAAAAATTTTTAAAGAAAGATTTTGAATAAAATAAACCATCCAGGGGGATGACCTAAGAGATGGAAAGTAGATATGATCAAATACCTTAAAAAAATGTATTTTTTTAATCTAAAAACAAAAACAAAAATCTATGAGCTAAAGAAAGAAAAATGAGAACATATACATTGCAATTCAAAATTTAGAAACCAAAACAGTATATTACTAGATAACCTGGTTACAAAGAAAACCATAAAGGAAATTAAGAAATAGTATTGAGCACTATGCATGTGCTAAAATAGTACATAGAAGAACATTTTATAGCTTTAAATAATTTATCAGGAGTCAAGAAAAACTAGAAACAAATTAGCATGTATTTAACTCAAAATGCTGGAAAAAGTGTGACAGAACAATCTGAAGAAACAAGGAAGAAAGAATGAAGAGCAAAATTCAATGACCTAGAGAACACACAAGAAAGAAAACAAATGAAACAATTGAAAAGACCAAAAAAACCAAGATCAGTTTGTTGTATGCTGGATGATGGCCCCAAAGATATCAGGCCCTACTCTCTTGAACCTGTAAATGTCACCTTATACAGAAAAAGGTGCTTTGCAGATGTGATTAACTTAGGGCCTTTTGATGGGAGGTTGTTCAGGATTATGTAGGTGAGCCCTAAATGAGGTCACAAGTGTCCTTGTAAGAGAGAAAAGGACGATTTGTCACACGAAGAGAAGGAGGAAATGTGGCAGAAGTAAAGGGAAACAGAGTCAGAGAGATAAAATACTACTCCTGGCTTTCAAGGTTGGAGTGATGTGACCCCAAGCCAACGAATGCTGGCAGCCTCCAGAAGCTGGGAGAAGCAAGGAATGGATTCCTTCTAGAGCCTCCGGATGGAGCATGGTCCTGCTGACACCTTGATTCCAGCCCAGTGAAACTGATTTTGGTCTTCAGACCTCCAGAACTGTGAGAGAACAAATTTCTGCTGTTTTAAGCCACCAAGTTTTTGACAATTTGTTACAGCAGCCATAGGAAACTAAGACAAAAGTCCTATGAAAGTGAATGAAATAGACCTCTGGCAAGACTGATCAAGAAAATAAAAAAAATGCATGCAAAAATAATCAAGAAAAGAGAAATCATTTCAGACATATAGAGATAAAATAATAAAAGTCTTAAGAACTAAATTGGAAGGTCTAGATGAAATGGATAAATTCCTATAAACATATAAAATGTGCAAGAATAACTTGAATAGACTAATCAATTGTAGAAAAGTTAGAAATTGTAGTCAGAGACCTCCCCTCTCAGAAAGCCTCAAGCCCACAATGGTTTTAAGGTATATTCTACCAAGCTTGCAAAATAGCTAATTCTATTTTATGCAAGTTGTTTCAGAAACCATAAAATGGGGGGTGGAAGTAGGGAGGGAGGACATTCTCAGCTTATTTTACAAATTATTTTAATTCTGATTCCAAAACCAAACAAAAACAAGAAAAAAAAAGGAAAAGAAAATTATATGCCTATTTTGTTTATGAACATGATGCAAAATTCCAAATAAAGCAATGGTTAAATGAATCCCATATAGCATCAAAAATAACATCATGCACAAGCAGGTCTGTCTCAGTAATGCAAGAATGGTTCAATATCAAAAATATCCATCAATATACTTCTCCACATTAATAAAATAAGGGAGAAAAATTATATAATTTTAATTGAAGTAGAACAATCATTTTGCAAAGTTCAATACCTGCTTATAATGAACTCTTTTAACAATAGAAATAGAAGGGAATATTCTTGATTTGGTAAAAGTTATGTATACCTAAACCCTACAGCATGTATCATACTAAATGGAGAACTTTTATGTGCATTCCCTTTAAGATAAGAAACAGGTTAGGATATCCATTATCACCATAAATGTTTAACATAGTGTTGGGAATCCTGACTAATGCTATAAGCAAAGTAAAAAGAAGTGAAGGAAATGGAAGAAAAAATATACAAAACTTTCATTATTTATTTATTTGTCCTTTTTGTGACCGGTAAGGGATCGCAACCCTTGGCTTGGTGTCACCTGCACCGTGCTCAGCCAGCGAGCGCACCAGCCATCCCTATATAGGATCTGATCCCGCGGCGGGAGCGCCGCTGCACTCCCAGCACCGCACTCTCCTGAGGGCGCCACGGGGTCGGCCCAAAACTTTCATTATTTAAAGAAGATAGGATCATCTTGAAAAAAAAGAATGGAATCAGTTGATTAACTATCAGAGCCAATAAATGAGTTCAGCAAGGTTGCTGAGTACATGATCATCTTAAAAAATCAACCTCAATAATATTTCTCTAAGTTAGAAATAACCAACCACAATATATAATAATACATAAGATGCTATTTATTGTTGTAGGAAAAGCTCTAAAGCTCTAGGAAATAACACAAGACTACACAAAACTTCTATGTAAAAGCATTTTAAAGTCTCACAAAGGGCATATAAGATGCTTAGAATAAATGGAGAGGTATTTCATCTTCCTGGGTTGAATGACTGGCATTACAAAGATGTTATTTCCCATATTAATCTATAAATTTAATTTAATCTCAAAATACTGTTGGATTGTTTGAAGTCCTTGATAAATTTATCCTGAAATTTACATGTAACAATAAAGACCTGGAAGTAGTCAAGTCAAACTTGAAAATGAAGAGTAAAAAGAGGCACTTATCTTTTTAGAGATTAAGAATAATAAACGTCCATAATAACATAAAATAGTGTGGTTTTGGTGCAAGAACAGACCAATGGGAAAGACTAGATAACATGTAGTCAGGGAGATACCTACTTTTATATAAGAACTTAATACAGCAAAATGGTGGTATTAAGAACAGATGGGGAAAGGATGGAATGTTTGGGAGCATTGGAAAAACTGGCTCATTATGTTGAGGATAATTAAAGAAAATTACTATCTAACATCATATATAAAGGTGAAATCCAGTAGGATTATGGTTTTACATGTGACAAATGAATCTATAAAGTAAATAGAAAAAAACTATAGAATATCTGAGTTAGAAGCAAAACAAGACTCCCAATGCTGAAAAAAAGCTAAAAGGAAAAAATTGGATTGATTACATCATGATTATAAATAAGACAAGCAGACATAGTAAAGGCTGGGAGATGATATTTGCAATGCTTAACAAATATACTAATGTCTGTAATATGCAATGATCATTTTCACATGAGCAAGAAAATATGAACACTTATAGAAAAATGCGCAAGAAACCCAAAAGTCTAACGAGCACATGAAGAGATGCTCACATTAATTAGTTTTCAGAGAAATGAAAAAATAAACAATATTTTACTTTACATTTGTTACCTCAGTGAACAGAAAGGGGAATAAGGACAAGTGTTGGCAGGGATGTGGGGTTACAGGGACCCTCGGGTAATGCTGATGGAAATGTGCACTGGTGCAATACTCGAGAGAGCAAACTGGCATGATTCAGCCAAGTTAATGAATGTCCCTTGACCCGATATTCCTGTTCCTAGATGCATATCTCAGAGAGATTCCCATATAGGCATATAAAATCTCACGGATGAGAATGTTTTTGCATTGTCGTTTGCAGTGATAGGAGGGGTTACAGGGACCCTCGGGTAATGCTGATGGAAATGTGCACTGGTGCAATACTCGAGAGAACAAACTGGCATGATTCAGCCAAGTTAATGAATGTCCCTTGACCCGATATTCCTGTTCCTAGATGCATATCTCAGAGAGATTCCCATACAGGCATATAAAATCTCACGGATGAGAATGTTTTTGCATTGTCGTTTGCAGTGATAGGAAGTCTGAAGCAATCTGGGTGTCCGTCACTGGGGTGGTAAATGTGAAGAGGCACACCACGGGGCTGTTTAGAAACAATGGACTAGAATTACTCATAGCGACATCGACAGATTCCAAAAATATAATCTGAGTGAAAAGGGTAAGAAAATGAATGAGATCTATAACACAAGACAATTTATGTCAATTAAAAATGCAACAAAACAATGGGTGTATGCATCCACGAAGTTAAACATTAAATGCATTAGAACGGGGGAGGGTAATAGGAATGGAGAGTAAGCGCACAAGTTCAAGAGTGAGGGAGGAAGCATATAAATGAAGAAAAGCGGTCCAGTGTTGGAAGTATGCCACGGACTGAGGCCTGTGGTTGCTACAACCCTTTGCAATTGAAGTCTATGAATAAGAAAAAGAATCTCAAGTCCTAAACAGAACTCGGGGAATTTCCTTCCTATGCTATTCTCCAAAGCATGAGCCCATCAGGAACACAGATGCCAGTTCATCCAGCTGAAATATTTCCAGTAAAGGGAGCCCACTGTCTCCCAAGTTGTACCGCTTGGCCCTCTGTAATCATGATTGGACACATCTACATATCCCAGATTGAAACTCAGGAGCCAAGGATTCCTCTAAGCACAGCAGCACTCTGAGCACCCTGTTAGCTGACTTCACTCTTTGCTAGTGAGAGTAGTTATGCTTTTCTTTCATGGCTTGATCGATTGATTTATAATTCACTCAGAAATGTTCACTGAGGGCCAGGAGATAACCTAGGACTGGGGACACAAGAACAGATAGCCATTTCGATGTTTGAAAACAGCTATCATCGTGCCAGTCCTCTTCTCTGGGTAAAATTCCCCCCACTTCTTTCAATCCTTTTGCATAGAATGTGGGATTAAGCCATCCCACCATCAAAGGCACCCTTTTAAAGCTACTGCCTGGTGCAGGTAAAGCTCTCTGTGTAGTGGCCATGTATTTTCATTTAGAATGTGAAGTTATAGGGGACAGAATGACATTCGTAAACTCCTAGGTTGTTGGGGATGGAAATGATCTTAGGATTTATTCATATTACAGGTTTCCAAACCATGTTTCCCTAATGGACTCAGGGGCCACCCCAGGAGGGGTCAGGAGGCCAAGGGGAATGCTGAATGGGAGGGCTCCAGGTCTCTTCTATATGAAAGAAATTCTGCTATTCATGTGTTTTATGTGTTGAACAACTGCATAAGAAGTAGTGTGAAGATGTAGTTGAAAATAACATCCCCAGGAAAACACTGAGACTCAGGGAGGGAGTGATCTACCCAATAACATATACTGAGTCATCACTGGAAGAGATACGACAACCCAGGCCTTACCTGATGTTTCCTCTCCTCTTACCACTCTCGTGTGTCAGCTCATGGTCCAAGCTGCTCTGAAGATGTTCAGAGGTTGGGATGAGGCCATAGAATCTGGAGCTGTCCTCAGCAGACCTGGCTTTGGGGACAGCCAGGATCCATGCTGGACCAACAGAAGCTGGGTTCCACCTATCAGCATCAAGGCAGCTACACTGTTCTTCCCAAAGTGCAGAATCCCTCTCCATGGGGTCCTAACCACCAGTAACAAATATTTCCTGTGTTATGTGAATGGAGAAGGAGAAACCAAGGAGTGTGGAGATTGGCATTGGACGTTTAGGCACTGTGCCTGAAGTTTAGATAGTACAGGCAGATGACCTGGTTTGTAGTCTCTGCTATACTGAGCCTCGGATTTCATCCTTGTAAAAAGAGGATGTCACACACAATAATTTCTCAGTTTCTTACACTTCAGGACTATAGGACTTGGGTATAGTGATGGGATTGAAGATAACAGCTACTTACTCAGAAAAGGGATGGTGACCTCCAGGGAGGCTATTTGAGGGTCCAGGCATCTTCTTCTCTGCCTCATTGGTCTTGGTGATTAAGGGAGAAATGGGGGCTGAAAAGACAGGCAGAGCTTTCATATCAGTAGAGGAAGGAGAAAGCCCTGGCTTGCTGTCGAGGGTGACAGGATTCACTACACCCTGAGAGTTGTGTGTGTGATTGTCATCTCAGCCAGTTCCTCTCTTCCTTTAGGGTGGTAACCTTTCAATGGACCTCAGGCATCAGGAGCAGGAGGCTTTCTTCCATTCCCAGCTACCATCACTGGCCCCTTCAGGTATCATCATATGATGAGGAAGGAGTGGAAACCTGGAAGGAGGTGACTGCCCTTCCTGTAACCTCACCCCAAGGAGACAGGCAGTCTTTCCATCCACCACCCCCAGGGAGCTCATTAAGGAGAGAGGCTTGGGAGACTGAGCCTGCAGAAACTCAGGTTTCCAGGGTGACAAGTTTCTGCAAGTCTCAGATAATGAGTGGCTAGTTCTTGAGGTGATTTTGAAACAGATCAAAATAGGTAGAGAAGGCTTGGGCACAGGGCTGTCCCTGGAACACTGCGGGAGGGTGTGCAGTGCCATGGAAAGGATCCTAGCAGTGAAGATTCTTGTGTTCTAGTAAACCAATGAGCAGCTGTGATTTTTGGCAAACTCTTAACCTCTCTGAATTTTAGGTTTCTTATTTATAGTATGGGTTTAGTAGTACCAGTATGCCAGAGAGTGTTTTCTGGAGAATTAAATAAGCCCAAGGATGAGAATACAGTAGTGCCCCTTATCTGTGATTTTACTTTATGTAGTTTCAGTTACTTGAGGTCAACTGCAGTCCAAAAGTATTAAATGGAAAATTGCAGAAATAAACATTTACATAGCTTTTATTACAGTGTTCACTATTAGAGAATAGAAATGCTACTGATTTTTGTGTATTGATTTTGTAATCTGCAACTTTGCTGAAATAATTTATCAACTCCAAGAGTTTTTTTGTAGAGGTTTTAGGCTGTTTGATATATAGGATCATGTCATCTGCAAAGAGGGACAGTTCAGCTTCATCTTTTCCAATCATGATGCCCTTTATTTCCTTCTCTTCTCTGATTGCTCTGGCTAGTACTTCCAATGCTATGTTGAGTAGAAGTGGTGAGAATGGGCATACTTGTTTAGTTACTGTTCTTAAGGATGATATTGGCAGTGGGTTTGTCATATATGGCTTTAATCATGTTGAGATACTTTCTGTCTATACCTAACCTGTAGAGAGTTTTTATTATGAATGAGTGTTGAATTTTGTCAAATGCTTTTTCAGCATCTATAGAGATGACCATATGGTCCTTGTGTTTGATTTTATTGATATGGTGTATCACATTTATTGATTTGCATATGTTGAACTAACCTTGCATCCCTGGGATAAATCCCACTTGATCATGGTGCATAATTTTGTGTATGTGTTGCTGTATTCTGTTAGCTAGTATTTTATTGAGGATTTTTGCATCTATATTCATCAAGGATATTGGCCTGTAGCTTTCTTTTTTTGTGGTATCTTTATCTGGTTTCGGTATCAGCATGATGTTTGCTTCATAGAATGAGTCTGGGAGAATTGCCTCTATTCAATCTTTTGGAATAGTTTGTAGAGAATTGGCGTCAATTCCTCTTTCAATGTTTGGTAGAATTTTGCTGTGAACCCATCTGGTCCTGGGCTTTTCTTTGTTGGGAGCCTTCTGAAAACAGCTTCAATCTCTTTTATTGTTATTGGTCTGTTCAAATTTTCTATATCATCTTGGCTCAGTTTTGGTAGTTTGTGTGTGTCCAAAAATTTATCCATTTACTCCAGATTTTCAAATTTGTTGGCTTATAGTTGTTTATAGTAGTCACTAATGATTTCTTGTATTTCTGAGGTATCAATTGTAATATCACCTTTTTCATTCCTAATTTTTGTTATTTGGGTCTTCTCTCTTCTTTTTTTAGTTAGCCATGCTAATGGTTTGTCAATTTTATTTATCTTTTCAAAAGATGAACTTTTTGATTCATTGATCTTTTGTATTGTTTTTTCGGTTTCAATTTCATTAAGTTCCGCTCTGATCTTAAAGATTTCTTTCTGTCTGCTAACTTTGGGTTTGGATTGTTCTTTTTTCTTTCTGTCTGCTAACTTTGGGTTTGGATTGTTCTTTTTTTTTCTAGTTCTTTAAGGTGAAGTATTAGGTTGTTTACTTGCCATCTTTCTATTCTTCTGAAGTAAGCATTTAATGCAATAAATTTCCCCCTTAGTACTGCTTTTGCTGTATCCCATAAGTTTTGGCATGGTGTATCATTGTTTTCATTAGTTTCAATAAATTTTTTGATTTCCAGTTTGGTTTCTTCTTGGACCTGTATGTCATTAAGTAGAATGCTGTTTTAACATTGTTGGGTGTGGGGGGGGAGAGCGCGGAGGAGGGGTTTCGGTAATGGGCCACAATAATCAACCTCATTGTATATCGACTAAATAAAATTAGTAAAAAAAAAATCATCAGTTAACTAAAAAATATTGATGAAACAAAATGATTTTGTCAAATGCCTTGATGCACTTTTTTTTACTAGTTATATTCTGACTCACAAATGAAATTTTCCGGAAAAAATACATTTTTTCAAAGACATTCTTTTGATGGTAATTTTCATTTTGAATAACAGTTTATGATAACTTTGTTAAAACTTGCACATAAGATGACTGCTAAAACTAAAGTTTGTCCAAAAAATAAATTTTGCATTATACCTTTTACATTAATTTCCTGTAAATGCTGTTAAAAACTAGCAAAAATGTGGTAACTTAAAAAAAGCAGAAATTTATTTTCTCACAGTTGTGGAGACCAGAAGTCTGGAATCAGTGTCACTGGCCAAAAACAAGATGTCACCAGGGCCTCACTCCCTTGGGAGGCTTTAGAGGGATATCTGTTCCTTTCCTTTTCCAGCTTCTGGTATCATTGTATAAAAAAGGATCTTATGTCAATATGCAGAATATTGCCTTGTTCCAAAGGTATATATCATTCTAATGATTTTTCAATACCACTCTAAGTTACATTTCCGATTTTGTAATGTTTGTAAACACTTAAAAAAAAAACTTTAATATGATCTTGGTTGTCATTGTTGTCTATTTGAATAAAGTATTGCCTAGATGATCTGTCCAATATTGATAGTGGGGTGTTCAAGCCCCCTGCTATTATGGTATTAGTGTCTATCTCCTTATTTATTTATTTTTTTTTACTGACCGGTAACGTGATCGCAACCCTCAGTGTTGCGCCCGCACCGGGGACTGGCAATGGGATCGCAACCCTCGGTGTTGCGCCCGCACCACGCTCAGCCAGTGAGTGGGAACCGGTCTCCACATGGGATCCGACCCCTCGGCGGGAGCGCTGCCATGCTCCCAAGCGGCGCACTCTCCAGTGCGCCACTGGGCCAGCCCTATCTCCTTCTTTGGGTAGGTCTAATAGAGTTTGCTTTATAAATCTGGCTGCTCTGACACTGGGTGCATATATATTTATGATTATTATGTCTTCTTGATGGATGAATCCTTTTATCATTACGTAGTGACCCTCTTTATCACTTTTTATAGTTTTTAGTTTAAAGTCTATTTTATCAGATATAAGAATAGCTACTCCAGCTCGTTTTTCATTTCTATTTGCATGGTATATCTTTTTCCATCCTTTTCCTCTTAGTGTATGTGTGTCTTTACAGGTGAGATGAGTCTCTTGAAGGCAGCATATAGTTGGGTCCCCCTTTTTAATCCAGTCAGTCAGTCTGTGTCTTTTGAGTGGGGAATTTAATCCTTTTACATTAAGAGTTGTTATTGAAAAGTGTTGATTTACTCCTAGCATTTTTTGATTTTCATTTGGATGTCTTAGGTGTCTTTTGTTCCTTTCTTTCTGATTTACTGTTTGTTTTCTGTATTTGTTGGTTTTCATTTTTCTTGTGTTTTTATGGCAGTGGTAGTTATTTTTCAGGAATCAAACCGAGTACTCCCTTGAGAATTTCTTGTCACGGTGGTCGTGTGGTGGTGAACTTCCGCAGTTTTTGTTTGTCTAAGAAACATACTATTTGCCCTTCATTTTGGAAGGATAGCCTTGTGGGGTAAAGTATTCTTGGCTGGGAATCTCTGTCTTTTAGTATTTTGAATGTATCATCCCATTCCTTTCTGGCTTTTAGGGTTTGTGATGTAAAGTCTGATGTTAGACTGATTGGGGCTCCCTTATAGGTGACTTGATGCTTCTCTCTGCCAGCTTTTAAGATTCTCTCTTTTATTTTTTTCCTTTTTTTATGTCTTTTTTACTGACTGGTAACGGGATCGCAACCCTCGGTGTCACGCCCGTACCAGGGACTGGCAACGGGATCGCAACCCTCGGTGTTGCGCCCGCACCACGCTCAGCCAGTGAGCNGCTAAAACTAAAGTTTGTCCAAAAAATAAATTTTGCATTATACCTTTTACATTAATTTCCTATAAATGCTGTTAAAAACTAGCAAAAATGTAGTAACTTAAAAAAACCAGAAATTTATTTTCTCACAGTCGTGGAGACCAGAAGTCTGGAATCAATATCACTGGCCAAAAACAAGATGTCAGCAGGGCCTCACTCCCTTGGGAGGCTTTAGGGGGATATCTGTTCCTTTCCTTTTCCAGCTTCTGGTATCATTGTATAAAAAAGGATCTTATGTCAATATGCAGAATATTGCCTTGTTCCAAAGGTATATATCATTCTAATGATTTTTCAATACCACTCTAAGTTACATTTCCGATTTTGTAATGTTTGTAAACACTTAAAAAAAAAACTTTAATATGATCTTGGTTGTCATTGTTGTCTATTTGAATAAAGTAAAATGTCATTGGTAAAAAAAAAAAAAAGTAGAATGCTGTTTTATTTCCATGTGTTTGTATAGTTTCCAGAATTTCATTTGTTATTGATTTCTAATTTTAATCCATTATGGTCTGAAAAAGTACATGGGATAATTCTAATACTTTTGAATTTGTTGAGACTTGATTTGTGACCTAACATGTGGTCTATCCTGGAGAATGACCCATGTGCTGATGAGAAGAAGGAATATTTTGAGGTTGTTGGATGGAATGTTCTGTAGATATCTGCCAAATCCAATGGGTCTAGAGTGTTGTTTAGATCTTGTGTTTCTCTGCTGATTTCTTGCCTAGATGATCTGTCCAATATTGATAGTGGGGTGTTCAAGCCCCCTGCTATTATGGTATTAGTGTCTATCTCCTTATTTATTTATTTTTTTTTACTGACCGGTAACGTGATCGCAACCCTCAGTGTTGCGCCCGCACCGGGGACTGGCAATGGGATCGCAACCCTCGGTGTTGCGCCCGCACCACGCTCAGCCAGTGAGTGGGAACCGGTCTCCACATGGGATCCGAACCCTCGGCGGGAGCGCTGCCATGCTCCCAAGCGGCGCACTCTTCAGTGCGCCACTGGGCCAGCCCTATCTCCTTCTTTGGGTAGGTCTAATAGAGTTTGCTTTATAAATCTGGCTGCTCTGACACTGGGTGCGTATATATTTATGATTATTATGTCTTCTTGATGGATGAATCCTTTTATCATTACGTAGTGACNGTGAGCGGGAACCGGTCTCCACATGGGATCTGAACCCTCGGCGGGAGTGCCGCCACGCTCCTAAGTGGTGCACTCTCCAGTGCACCACCAGGCCGGCCCTTAAGATTCTCTCTTTGTCTTGGAGTCTTGCCAGTTTGACTATAACATGTCTTGGAGAAGATCTTTTTGGGTTGAATATGTTTGGGGATCTTTGAGCTTCCTGAATCTGAAGATATGTGTCTTTTCCTATACCTGCCAAATTTTCTGCCACTATTTTGATGAATATGTTTTCAATGCAATCTCCTTTTTCCTCCCCTCCCGGAATACCCATGACTCAGATATTTGAGTGCTTAATGTTGTCTGATATGTCTCTTAGATTTTCTTCAATGTCTTTAATTCTTTTTTCTTTTTTTTTTTGTGTGCCTGTGTTATTTCAAACAGCCCATCTCTAGGAAGTTCTGCTTCTGCAAGCCTGCTGGTTAAACTCTCTGTTGTGTTTTTTATTTCATTGAATGAATTCTTCAGCTCAGAAAGCTCTGCTACATTCTTTTTCAGGGCATTGATTTCCTTATTCATTTCTTCTTTCAGGTCCTGTACAGTTTTCCTTGTTTCATCATGTTTTCTAGCTGAGTTTTCTTGAATCTCATTTAGTTTCCTTAGAATTATCACTCAAAATTCCTTGTCAGACATTTCAAGGGCTTCTTGTTCTATAGGATCTAGAGCTTGAGAGTTATTACCCTTTGGTGGTGTACTTTCTTGATTTTTCATATTTCTGGTATCTTTCCTTTGGTGTTTAGTCATTGTGGCAAGGGATTTCACAGTCCACTGGTTTGACACTATTGTCTGGCTAGTATCCTGCTGGCTAGTGCCTGTGGGCAGAAGGTTTTGGCCTCTCTGGTCGGTGCCTACTCACCTGGGCTGGGGATAGGGTCTGGCGGTGGCAAGGCCTACCTTCTTGGTCATGCTGGTGCCTCAGGGCACATGGTCACCGTGGGTCTCTGGCCTCTCCAGGGGGGTGCCTCTCTGGTCAACGCCCACTCACCCAGGCCTGGGATGGTGGCTGTCAGTGGCGAGGCCTACCTGCTCAGTTGTGCTGGTATCTTGGTGTGCATGGTCACTGCGGGTCTTGGGGCTCTCTGGTGGGGGTGCCTCTCTGGTTGGTGCATACTTACCCAGGCTATGGATGGGGTCTGGCAGTGGCAAGGTCTACCTGCTCGGTCATGCTGGTGCTTTGGGGCACGTGGTTGCTGCAGTTCTCGGGCCTCTCCAGTGTGGGCACCTTTCTCATCAGTGTGCACTCGCCCAGGCCAGGGATGGGGTCCAGTGGCAGTGAGGCCCACCTGCTCGGTCATGCTCCTTGTTCCTGTCCTTTAAAACCTGTCAGTAATTCCTGAGGCCATAGCCATCCTTGACTTCTTGCCAACAAAAATTTATTTCCTGATTTCCGGTCAAGATGGTAGAATACACGGTCCCCAGTGTCACTCTCTCCCATAAATGAACCAATTTACAACTATAAAAAATCAACAACAGCCAAACTAAGGCCGCTAGAGCTCAGGGGAAGAGGAGGAGAGACCTACATAGTGCATGATGAAAGAAAGAAAAAACTGCTCTGAGCATTTTGAGCCCCGGCTGCTTCCAGGCTGGAGCTGCTGAGTGCACAGTGCAGGAGCCAGCAAAAGTTGCAACTGTGCCCTTTAGAAGAAGTTGCTTGGAGGTGGCAGGATAGAAGAGGGCCTTGGTGGCTCCCAGGCCAGCAAGACCACTAATAGGGTCCCTGTGGACCCACATAAAAGTGAGGAGCCACAACACCTGAAAAAAAGGAGCCACTCAGAGGCTGATGAGTCATTGCAAGGGACCGGCACATGGCCCATCTCATGGGAAGTGTTTGGAATTCGGGCAGTGGGGGAGATGGGCCCACTTGGGGAACACTGGGGCACAGGAAGGACAGCTATCTGCCCTCCAATCAGCCGAAGACTACTCAGAGGAGACTGGTCAGGAATATAGAGTTGCATGGGATACAGTTAGATGAAAAGACTCAGGCCCAGGAGCGAGTTATTACACAACCCAGGTGCACTGGATCACATGAGAGCTGGAAGTACCTATAAAGCCAACCATTAAACCTCGAGCTGCACAAAAAGGCTTCTCTAGGGAAACAGCAGCAAAACAGCAGTTTTATCTCAACCACACAGCTTAATTACTGGTCCCCACAGGAAGTTCCCCCCATTTTAGAAGTAAGCAAAGGACAACAGATTAGTTCCAGCGCAGAGTTTAAGTGGTGGAAACAGCAAATAATACAACACAGAACTGAAAGAAAAAACAAAGTACCGGCAACCAGAGACAAAGTTTGATATTAACTAGTAAAGGTCTCATTTCACCAAAGAACACCTATAACACCTAGAAGTCCCCTGGGCTACCAAGCCAGAGAGGGGAGAGGCACAGGGGCCTCAGCAATGCCCCACAACACCCACAACCAGTTCTGAGGGTGGG
Source organism: Galeopterus variegatus (assembly GCF_000696425.1). Classification (NCBI taxonomy): domain Eukaryota; kingdom Metazoa; phylum Chordata; class Mammalia; order Dermoptera; family Cynocephalidae; genus Galeopterus; species Galeopterus variegatus. Next base: position 108,539 of record NW_007728960.1, read on the forward strand.
GGACAAGGGCCTTGGTGATGTTCCCCCCAACACCTGCAGTCAGCCCAATGGTGACCACTGAGCCACTGCAGGAAGCACCCTGGGGTTTCCTGAGCTGGGGTGGTAGGGGACCAAGGGCCTCTGCCATGCCCCCCTAACACCCAAAACCAGCCCAGTGGTGACCACTGAGCTGCTGCAGGAAGTGCCCTGGGTTCCTGAGCTGGAGTGGTGGGAGGGAGAGCCCTGGGCACTTCCTACAGCAGCTTGGTATATATGTATGTGTGACATTTTCATTATCCAGTTGTCTGTTGATGGACATTTATGTTGGTTCCATGTCTTGGCTATTGTAAATAGAGCTGTGATGAACATGGGAGTGCAGGTAACCCTTTACCAAGATGATTTCCACTCCTTTGGTATATACCCAGTAGAGGGATTCCTGGATCATATGGTAGTTCTATCTGTAGTTGATTGAGAAACCTCCATGCTGTTTTCCATAATGGCTGTGCTAATTTACAGTCCCAACAACAGTGTAGAAGAGTTCTCCTCTCTCTGCATCCTTGCCAGCATTTGTTATTCTCTGCCTTTTTGATAGCCGGCAGTCTAACTGGGTGAGAAGATATCTCAACGTGGTTTTGATTTACATTTCCTTGATGATTAGTGATGTTGAACATTTTTTCATGTACCTACTGGCCATTTGCATGTCTTCCTTTGAAAAATGTCTATTCAACTCCTTTGACCATTTTTTATTCAAAAAAAATTTTTTTTACTGTTAAGTTGTTTGAGTTCCTTGTATGTTCTAGATATTAATTCCTTTTTGGATGCATAGTTTGCAAATATTTTATCCAACTCTGTAGGTTGTCTTTTCACTTTGTTGATTGTTTCCTTTACTGTGCAGAAGCTTTTTAGTTTGATAAAATCCCATTGGTTTATTTTTCTTTTGTTGCCTGTGCTTTTGGGGTCTTATTCATAAAGTCTTTGCCCAGTTCTACATCCTGAGTGTTTCTCCTGTATTTTCCTCTAGGAGTTTTATAGCTTCATGTCTTATATTTAAGTCTTTAATCCATTTTGAGTTGATTTTGGCATATGGTGAGAGGTACACATCAGGTTTCATTTTTTTTTATAGATGGATTTCCAGTTTTCCCAGTACCATTTACTGAAGAGGCTGTCCTTTCCCCAATGTATGTTCTTGCTGCCTTTGTCAAAGATCAGTTGGCTGTAAATACATGGATTGATTTCTGGATTCTTTATTCTGTTCCATTGGTCCATTGGCCTGTGTGTCTGTTTTTATGCCAGTACCATGCTGTTTTGGTTACTATAGCTTTGTAGTGTAATTTGAAGTCAGATAGTGTAATGCCTCTAGCTTTATTATTTTTGTTCTGGATTGCATTAGCTATTCAGGGTCTTTTCTTGTTCCATGTGGATATAAGGATTATTTTTCCTATTTCTGTGAAGATTGTCATTGGTATTTTGATGAGGATTACATCAAATCTATAGATCACTTTGGGTAGTATGGATATTTTCACAAAGCTAAATTCTCCAATTCATGAACATGGAATGTCTTTCCATCTTTTTTGTGTCTTCTTTAATTTTTCTCAGCAGTGGCTTGTGGTTCTCATTGTAGAGATCTTTCACCTCCTTCATTAAATTTATTACTAGGTATTTTATTTTTTTGGTAGCTATTGTAAATGGGTTTGCTTGATTTCTTTTTCTGCTAGTTCATGTTTGGAGTATAAGAATGCTACCGTTTTTTGTATCTTGATTTTATATCCTGCAATTTTACTGAATTTGTTTATCAGTTCTAAGAGTTTTTTGGTAGTCTTTAGGTTTTTCTCTATGTAGGATCATGTCACCTGCAAACAGGGACAATTTGACATCATCTTTTCCAATCTGGTTGCCTTTAATTTCTTTCTCTTGCCTTATCGCTCTGCCGAGTGCTTCCAATACTGTGTTAAATAGGAGTGGTGAAGTGGGGCATCCTTGTTTTGTTTCTGTTCTCAAAGGAAAAGCTGTCAATTTTCCCCCATTCAGGATGACATTGATGGTGGGTTTGTCATATGTGGCTTTTATTGTGTTAACATTCTTTCATTCTATACCTAATTTTCTGAGTCTTTATCATTAAGGGATGTAGAATTTTGTCAAATGCTTTTTCTGCATCTGTTGAGATGACTATATGGGTTTTGTCCTTGATTTTGTTGAGGCAGTATCACATTTATTCTCTTGTGTATGTTAACCCATCCTTGCATTCCTGGGATGAATCCCACTTGATCGTGATGTATAATCTTTTTGATGTGCTGTTGAATTCTGTTTGCTAATATTTTCTTGAGGATTTTTGCATCTACATTCATCAAAGATATTGGTCTGTAGTTTTCTTTTTTTGCTGTTTCTTTTTCTGGTTTTGGTATCAGGGTGTTGCTGACCTCATAGAATAAATATAGGAGAATGGCCTCTGTTTCAATTTTTTGGAATAATTTGAAAAGGGTTGGTATTAATTCCTCTTTAAAGGTTTGGTAGAACTCAGCAGTGAGCCATCTGGACCTGGGCTTTTCCTTGGTAGGAGATTACTGATTACTATTTCAAACTCGTTGCTTGTTATTGGTCTGTTTAGGTTTTCTATTTCTTCTTGGTTCAGTGTTAGTAGTTTATATGTGTCCAGAAATGTATCCATTTCCTCCAGGTTTTCAAATTTCTTGGCATATAGTTGTTCATAATGTCTAATGATGTTTTATATTTCTGTGTTATCAGTTCTAATGTCTCCTTTTTCATTTCTGATTTTTTTGGGGTCTTCTATCTTTTTTTTTAGTTAGTCTAGCTAATGGTTTATCAATCTTGTTTAAAAAGCCAACTTTTTTGTTTCATTGGTCATTTGTATATATACATTTTTTGGTCTCTATTTCATTTAGTTCTGTTTTGATCTTAATTACTTCTTTCCATCTACTGATTTTGGGGTTGGATGATTATTGTTTTTTAGTTCTTTGAGGTGCAGTGCTAGGTTGTTTTTGAAGTCTTTCTATCCTTTTGATGTTAGCATTTATTTTAATGCACCTCTCTCCTGGTGCTGCTTTTGTAGTGTCACACAGGTTTTGGTATGATTTGTCTTTGTTTTCATCAATTTCAAGAAATATTTTGATTTCCTGTTTAATTTCTTCTTTGACCTGTAGACTATTCAGAAGCATGTTGACTAATTTATTTGCACAGTTTCTGAAGTTTCACTTGTTATTGATTTCTAGTTTTAATCCATTGTAGTCTGAAAGGATACTTGATATTTCAATTTTTAAAAATTTGTTGAGACTTTATTTGTGACCTAACATGCCATCTATCCTGGAGAATGTTCCATGTGCTGATGAGAAGAACATACATTCTGTAGTTGTTATGTGAAATGTTCTATAGATGTTTGCCATGTCCATTTGGTCTAAAGTGTAGTTTAATTCCTGTATTTCTCTGTTGATTTATTGCCTAGGTGATCTGCCCACTGTTGACAGAGGGGTGTTGAAGTCTCAGCTATTCTTGTATTGGGGTCCATCTCTCTAGGTCTTATAGTATTTGCTTTAAATATCTGTGTGATCCAATGTTGGGTGTGTATATATATTAATGATTGTTATCTCCTCTTGCTGGATAGACCCCTTTATCATTATATATTGGCCATCTTTATCTCTTAAGAATCTCTATTCCTGCTCACTTTTGGTTTCTATTTGTGTGATATATCTTTTTCCATCTCTTCACTGTTAGGATGTGAGTCTTTACAGGTGAGGTGAGTTTCTTGCAGGTAGCATATGGTTGGGTCTAGTTTTTTAATCCATGAAGCCAGTCTATGTCTTTGGAGGGGGAAATTCAGTCCTTTTATATTTAGGGTTGTTATTGACATATGTTGTCTTACTCCTGACATTTTATTGATTTTTGAATACTTTGTTTGAAATACCTTTTGTTCCTTTCTTTCCTTTTTTTGTTTGTCTTCAGTGTTTGTTGGTTTTTTGAAGTGGAAATATATATTTTCTATTTCTTTGTCCTTTGCATATTTGCACTGCCAGTGGGTTTTGTTCTTTCCTGTTTATTTATGGTGGTGATTATCATATTTTGATTCCAGATGTAGGTCTCCCTTGACGATTTCTTGTGGTGCTGGTCATGTGATGATGAACTCCTGAAGTTTTTGTTTTTCTGGGAAATGTGCCATTTCCCCTTCATTTCTGTGGGATAACCTTGTTGGGTATAGTAATCTTGGCTGGTAGTTTTTTTCTTTAGCACTTTGAATATATCATTCCAATCTCTCCTGAAACATAAGATTTCTGCTAAGAAATCTGCTGTTAGTCTGATGAGAACTCCCTTGTAGGTGACTTGATGCTTTTCTCTTGCTGGATTCAGGATTCTCTCTTTGTCTTTGACTTTTGACAGTTTGACTACAATGTGTCTTGGAGAGGACATTTATGGACTGAATCTGTTTGGGGATCTTTGAGTCTCTTGGATCTGAAAGTTTATATCTCTCCCAGTACCTGGAAAGTTTTCCATTATTATTTCATTGAATAGGTTTTCAATACCTTCTCCTTTCCTTTGCATATAACCTACACACATCGTCTTATAAACTTTAAATCATCTCTAGGTAACTTGTAATATGACATACAATGTAACTGCTATATAAATTGTTGTTATGCCATATTTTTTTTATTTTTATTATTCTGTATGGTTGTATTGTTATTGATTATAGTTTTTCTTAAAAAATAAAGACTGTGGAAAAGCTTTTAACCAAAAGTCACAAGTCAGCATTCAACAACAAACTCACACAGGTGAGAAACCATAAGAATGTAGAGAATGTGGAAAAACTTTTAACCAAAAGTCACATCTCAGCAGGCACCAGAGAATTCACATAGGTTAGAAACCATGTGAATGTAAGGAATGCAGGAAAACATTTTACTGGAACTCACCATAATAGACATGAACAAATTCACACAGGGGAATATCACAATTAATGTAATGGCTGTGGGGAAAGGTTTTGCTATAAGTCACACCTCATGTTTCATCAGAGAACTTACAGCAAGAAGAAGCCCTATAGATGTACAACTGTCCCTTGGTATTGGAGGTCAGTTCTAGGAACCCCTGTTGAAGAAAACACTTGCGAATGATCAAGCCCCTTCTATAGATGGTGTACTTTTCCACTTTTACCTATGTACTTTCTTCTGTGTGTTTTACATCTTGAGTAGATTATTTATATTACTGAATACAGCAGGAATTCATTGTAAATAGTCATAATGCTGTGGTTTTTTTTATGTGTATTATACTTTCTTTCTATTGATTTTTAAGAATTTTTGTTTGGTTGAATCACCAGATGTGCAACCCTCAGATATAGAAGGAGGTCAGTAGTTGTGAAAACATCTTTTTTCAACAGTTACAGGACTGAGTATAGTTAGTATATTGTTGGTTAGAGCATGGTGCTGATAACACCATGGTTCACTGTACTGACCAGCCACTGAAAAAACAAAAAAGAAAAGTAAAGTAAAAAGAACTCACATTGCAGCAGCCATGAAATAATTTACACAGGGGGAAAATGTTGTATGGATTTGACTGGCTATGTATTTTCTTCAAAACACCTTTTTTCTCTTGTACAGATGCCTGCAATCTCAGCCTTTAATTATTGTGTGTGGAACCATGTAATTTAGCTCTATTCAGGAGAGTATGGAGACGGGCAGTATGTGTTACTTCCAGGCCAGGCAATAAAAAATAAAAGTTTGTGAAAAAAAAATTTTTTTTCATCTGTGTTTTGTTTGATCTATGAATGTGGAACCCATGTATGGAAGGCCAACTGTTTTTAATGCCACTGAACTGTACACTTAATTAAAATGGTATATTTTGTAATGCATATTTTGTCACAAATATTAACAGATGGATCAATATATGTGGCCATATTAGCACCAACTAATCAACAAAGAAGAGCTTTTATGTGAAAACTCAGCAGCAAAGATAAGTGATATAATTACCTTGGTGTAATCACTTTATTAGCTTTATAGAGTTTGTAAAAATGCTTCAATTCTAAACAGTTCCTTAGGCATGCTCATACCTGTGTCCATGTGGCATCCTGCACCTACCCAGTGCCGCCCGCCCCTATTATGGGGGGGTTCAGAGTGATCCAGCATCTCTCTTGTGGGCACAGTGGCCCACCCACAGCCCCAGTGACCTCATGTGGGACAGCCCACCCCAGCTGGGAAGATGCAGGGTGTTCCAGTAGTGCTCTTAGGGTGATCTGAAGGTTCTCAGTTTAAATGGATGTCCCTAGGCTGAGTTCCTGGGGGTGGAGATTAGGACTTTAGTCTTTGAGGGGGATATTTGGGTGCTTAGCAGCCCCTCAGCTCCAGTGGATGACTCAATTGTGTAACTGGAGCTCTGTGCAGAGCCGTGTACCCCCAGGAGAGGTGTTGAGGTACTCCATAGCTTTACTGTTGAAGTCGGTGATGCTCAGTGGGGTCAATGGATTTGGTGTGGGACCCTGTGCTTTCAGGCAGGACACTGGATGGTCTGCCCCACTACTGTTCAAGTGGGATATTCTGGATGAGGTATTGGCAGTTTTGGGTGGGAACCTTTGACCCCAAAAGGGGTGCTGTGGCCCTCTATAGCTGTTCAGCAGGTGTGGTTACTCTGGCCAAGGCCATTGTGGTTGTGGACAGGGCCCTGTGATCCTAAGAGCACTACTGGAATTCTCTGGATTTCCGCAGATGGGGTGGGGCTGTCCTGCGTGAGGTCACTGAGGCTATGGGTGACTTACTGGGGCATCCAGCCCTGTGCGAGCTCACTGGTGCTGCAGGTGTGGGTCTGTACTGGAGAGAGGCTTACCAGTTCTCCATTACCTCCTTATGGCTACATGGGTTACACAAGCCCCTCACCAAAGAAGGTGGGGTTGCCAGCAGTGGATTGGTGCCCCAGTTAGGCAGTTTTCTGACTCTGTAAAGTGTACGTGCTGACCCCCTCTGTCGGTGCACTCGCGTTGTACTGGACCATCTGTTCCCAGGGCGCAGGATGCCACATGGACACAGGTGTGGGCAAACCAGAGCAATGATGTGGCCACACGGGAGTAAAACCGCTAGGGGGGCCAGAGAGAAATGGTCTCAGGAGATGGGGCCAATCTCCAATCTGCTACCTGGGCAGAAACCTGGGGCTTGGGGGCTGGGGGTGGTTTAGCATGTGCTGTTCCCTGGGTTAGTTCAGCCGCATTTGCCACCAGGATTTCCCAGCAACAGGCGTGTGGCCACAGAGGCCGCCCCTGGGAGAGGCGTGTGAGTTCGCCTCCTGCTCCTCACAGCTATCAGTATTGTAAGGGCATCCTGCCAGTGTAGACGGGGTCGTCAGCCAGACCTAAATAAGCTGTATTTTAGGTCTGGAGGGTGCACGCGGGCGCCGACCCCCTTGCTGCACTGGACTGTCCATCCCCAGGGCGCAAGGCGTAAGCCAAGGGCTGATCCTGGTCCCAAGCTCGCCACAGCAGTCTGGGACCTGGAGAGTGGGGGCAGCTCTGGGTGAGTCCCTCCCCAGGCCAATGCAGAGACACTTGCCTGCAACAGTTCCTGACACTGAGTGCACGGCCGCACGGGCAGCGCAGACTCCCCTGTGGGCTGGGCTGCTAGACCTCTTGTCTTCCCACAGGTAAAAACTCCTCCTGAATCCCTACCACTCTGGATTGGGGCTTTTCCTTATTTCTTTGTGGTGAAACATGCTAGTCCACAGTTGTAATCTGCATTAGATGCATGAACTAGATATTTCAAAAGAGAAGTCTAAAGAGATGCAGGAAGAAAAGTGGGAGTTGGCTGATTATTTTCTAATTTATTAAGACATTTGTAACCACGACTCACTTAATTTTTATAAAAAAGCAAGACACATTCTTTTTTTTTTTTTTTTTTTTTTTTTTTTTTTTTTTCCC
>NW_007728960.1:116664-119692 GCF_000696425.1 Galeopterus variegatus
GCTGTTTTTTTTTTAATTTTTTAAAAAATTTTTAACCCCGCCCCCCTTAATTTTTTAAAAAAAAAAAAACACATTTTTTTTTTTTTTTTTTTTTTTTGTCTTTTTCTGTGTCCGGCAACGGATCGCAACCCTCAGTGTTGCCCCCGCACCGGACCGGGGACCGGCAACGGGACCGCAACCCTCGGCGTTGCTCCCGCGCCTCGCTCAGCCAGTGAGCGGGAACCGGTCTGTATGTGGGATCCGAACCCTCGGGCGGGAGCGCCGCCGCGCTTCCCAAGCGGTGCACTATCCAGTGCGCCACCGGGCCGGCCCTGCAAGACACATTCTTATAGAAAGGTGTTGACAATCTCCTGTCTTCTAACTAGACTGTAAGTACTTTTGAGGACAGAAGCTATAATTTATTTTGCCTTTCTTACAGAATTAAGCAGAGTGCTTTCACATAGTAGGTGCTTAATATATAGTTGTTGATTTGATAATTAAACTGGAAGAGGTAGCAAGTATGCACATTCTATTCTGTTCTCCCAGTCAGCTTTCTCAAGGCCTGTTTCATGTCCTTGTTCCTAAGGCTATAGATGAAAGGGTTTAGCATGGGGATCACCACGGTATAAATGACAGTGACCACACGGTCCTTTGTCACTGAGTAGGTGGATGAGGGGCGAATGTACACAGATATTATGGTCCCATAGAATAGCACCACAACCGTGAGGTGAGACCCACAGGTGGAGAAGACCTTGTACCTGCCTCCCCCTGAAGGGACCCTCAGAACGGCCCGGGTGATGTGGACGTAAGAGACAATAATGAAAATAAAGGGACTCATGATCACAAAGGAGCCCTCTGTGAAGGCCAAAAGCTCATTGACAGAGGTGTCGGAGCAGGAGAGCGTTAGCAGTGGCTGGACGTCACAGAAGAAGTGGTGGATGACGTTGGGCCCACAGAAGGAGAGGCGAGCCATGAGAATCGTGTGGGTGAGTGAGTGGAGGTGGGACACTGCCCAGGATGCCACCACCAGCAGGAGACAGTGCCGAGGGGCGAATGTACACTGAGATGGCAGTCCCGTAGTATAGTGCCACTACTGTGAGGTGGGATCCACAGGTGGAGAAGACCTTGTACCTGCCTCCCCCTGAAGGGACCCTCAGAACGGCCCGGGTGATGTGGACGTAAGAGACAATAATGAAAATAAAGGGACTCATGATCACAAAGGAGCCCTCTGTGAAGGCCAAAAGCTCATTGACAGAGGTGTCGGAGCAGGAGAGCGTTAGCAGTGGCTGGACGTCACAGAAGAAGTGGTGGATGACGTTGGGCCCACAGAAGGAGAGGCGAGCCATGAGAATCGTGTGGGTGAGTGAGTGGAGGTGGGACACTGCCCAGGATGCCACCACCAGCAGGAGACAGCGCCTGGGGCTCATGGCCGTGTTGTAACGCAGTGGGTTACAGATGGCCACGTAGCGGTCAATGGCCATGGCCGCCAGGAGGAAGCTGTCAGTGATCCCAAAGCCCACAAAGAAATACATGCACAGGCCACAAAGAAATACATCTGTGTGAGGCACTGGGCAAAGGCGACCTTCTTGCTCTTGCTCAACATGTTTGCCAACATCCGTGGCACAATGACATTTGTAAAGCAGATGTCCACCAGGGACAGGTTGGAGAGGAAGAAGTACATGGGTGTGTGGAGGTGGGCATCCCCCCGTATGGCTGCAATGATGACAGAGTTGCCAACCACATTGACCAGGTACATGGCCAGGAAGCTGGCAAAGAGCCACACCTGCTGTTTGGGGTCAGTGGTCAGGCCCAGAAGGAGGAATTCAGTGATGTGACTCTGGTTTTCCTTTGGCATTGCTGTGCTGCAGGCAGAAAATAGGAAGGAGTGTTAGGAGTGTGTCCTGGCTTGGAGATTCCAGTTGTTATAACTTCCTGTGAGTGGCAGGACAGTTAACAGGAGCATGGATTTTGATGTCCCACAGGTGTGGCTTTTCATTCTGGCCATCACTGATTTGCACTGTAAGCATGAAGTTTGCCTCCTATGTGTTCATTTCCTTCATCTGTAAAAACAGAAATCATGCAATCACCTCCTCAGACTCTTCTGTTTTGGCCAGGATTTCTCTTTTTGGCTTCCCAACTAGGGATATCAGGATATGTTAACTTCTCCCTGAAGAAAATGCATGTATATCCTAGAGATGATATTGTAAGCTCCAACTTCCTTGGGAAAAGTTTGTGGAATGGGTTTGGGAGGGTGAATGAGTAACAATCAAACCAGAGTTCATGGATCTGGAAAGTCTACAATCCCCTGGGATGTGATGTATGACATGGGGGCAGAACCACTTTCTGAGATTGTGGGGCATGGGGGCAGAACCACTTTCTGAGATTATGGGGCATGGGGGCAGAATCACTTTCTGAGATTGTGGGGCGTGGGGGCAGAACCACTTTCTGAGATTGTGGGTCGTGGGGGCAGAACCACTTTCTGAGATTGTGGGGCATGGGGGAAGAATCACTTTCTGAGATTGTGGGGCATGGGGGCAGAATCACTTTCTGGCAGATGGAAGGAATCCATCTGGTTTGGTTAAACCTTTCATTTCATGCAGGTAGGTGGTACTAAGACCATTACAACAGAAGTAATAGGTACAGGTCTTGATAGTAGATTAGGGTTGACTTGAGTCACAGTTGGTCATCTGAGCACAAGAACTATGTACAAGGTACACATATACTGGCAGATGACATTGAGAGGAGTGGATTGCAACGTGCTGGGCTTCAGGACCTGGATTGTTGTATAAAAATTAGGCTCACGGGCCGGCCCGGTGGCGCACTGGATAAGTGCGCTGCTTGCGAAGCGTGGCGGTGCTCCCGCCCGAGGGTTCGGATCCCACATACAGAGCGGTTCCCGCTCACTGGCTGAGCGAGGCGCGGGAGCAACCCCGAGGGTTGCAATCCCGTTGCCGGTCCCTGGTCCGGTGCGGGGGCAACACTGAGGTTTGCGATCCGTTGCCGGACACGGAAAAAGACAAAAAAAAAAAAAAAAAAAAAAAAAATAAGG
>NW_007728960.1:120005-127022 GCF_000696425.1 Galeopterus variegatus
AAAAAAAAAAAAAAAAAAAAAAAAATTAGGCTCAGAGGAGCAAGATCCAGAGAGAACAAGGCAGGACCCCAGCCAGGAAGAAACTGTGGCTCTGCTCAGGATTCTCTCAAGGGAGACACTCAGCTGCAATGAAATGTGATCAGAAATTAATGACTGTCCCCATGCCCAAGATCAGACCCTTGTTATCAGCTAAAAGGGCTTCATGCTGAGTCCATTGTGTTCCTGGACTTAGGTTCCTAATGTCTTCCTTGTCTAGGGTCAGGAATAGTTCCAGAGTGGAATACAGGAAGTAGCCTGCAGATGTCTGTCAGTGACTCCACATAAAAGGTGAAAAAGTGGAATACGAAAGGTGAATGGGAAGAAGTACACACCCAAGGGCACCTCAGTACTAAAGATTCTTTTTTGATGTTCAAAGTACTTAAATAAACTTCTTTGCATTGTTGGAGAGAATCTATATTATCTGCATCTCTCTAGGCATCTTTGTAAGATGCAGTAGCATAGGTTTTTGGAGCATTTTTCACCCCAAAGTGCTTGGAACTTTGGTCCTATGTGATTTCTCTCACTGGGAAGGGTGCAATGAATGATGACTGACATGGGAGAGGCCCAAGATATTGGTTCTTCAAGCTTGGAGACCTGTCTGGCTATGCAGTGTGGTAAACCCAGTTCACCACTGTATCCTTGCAGCAGATGCCTAATAAAAATACTGAACACATGGAGTATTTACCATGTGCCAGGAACTGTATGGTGATTTAACCCACACAAGAATTCTGGTAATATGCAGATGAGGAAACTGAGTTAACAGAGTTATTATAGAGACATTCAATAACTTGCTTAATTTATATACTTAGTAAGTGGCTATAATTCCAACTCAAGCAGTTTGGCTTCTGAGTCCTACTCTTAGCCATTATTGTACATTACCTCTCTGCCTATTAAATATCTGCTGACAGAATAAATGCAGAAACGACAACTTTGTCAGCATCCTGAATGACAGAGGGGTGTTGCATACGTGACCAGAATCATTCTTGGGATCAGGAGAGATAGCGGAGCATCCAGGGTTTGGGTTTTAATCCGAGTTTAGTTACTCACCGGCTCTTCCTCTTGGAAACTCTTTGTGCCCCACTTATTTGTTTGTGGAAAAATGAGAAAAATGGGAGACATTTCATCAGAATGTCATGGCATCAAATAAATGAACATGTCTGAAAAGTGTTTTGTAAATGAGCAGATGCTGTGTGAATACTAGTTTTATAAATAATGGAGAATGTACACAGAATAAACTAATGGATAAATAACAGTACTTGTATTAAGCACACAGTGCCTGATTTACCTGGTTAAGGCAAATGAAAGTGAGGAAGACTGTGTGCATTTGTGAAATAGCTGAGAATGTCATTGAAAGAAGAGCAAGAGGTGTTAGAATTTCCTGGTCAGAGAGTGGAAGGAAAAGAGACGCCAGTGGGTTTCCTGCTCTGCAGAGTCTTTCCTGCAGCAGTGATACATGAATTAAGGGACCTGATACTGACAGCCTGCCCCATGAGCAGGTCACTGGGAAGGGCTTTAGATAGCTTAGCAAAGCCACCTGGCTTTTCCTGATCTAGTATCTTTCACTTACTCAACAGTCCTCTGATGTGGGTCAAGAGACTAGTTTGCTGTCAACGTCCCAGTACCTATGATTATTTCTATGCATCCTCTGTGGTTCCAAAGCAGGCTGTGTCTGAGCTGAGACAGTGGGAGAAAGGGAGAAAAGGACAGAAAGAAGCAAGGGAGCATGGTGATTGTGTGTGTACTTGTGTCGTCAGGTAGTCCCGAGGGCCTTGCCCAAAAAGGCTGAAATGAGGAAGCAAAATGAGGGCAGCAGACAGGGGATCAAGGAGAGTATTGTAAGACCTCTGAACCTCAGGGCTCAAGAGTGGTGTAACTGTGTCGAGTTCAATTGCACATCGTAATTGCAAACCCCACTGAGCACAGACTTAAGGGCTCTGAGGTCAGACATCCATCCCCGGGTTCAAACCCTGGCCTCACCAATTATTGGCACAGTGACTTGGACAAGCTGCTTACACTTTAAGCATGTTTTCTTATCTACAGAGCAAGAATTATAAACAGGATCACTCCTTAGACAGTAATATGGATTATCATAATATGAACTTCTATCAGTGAGTCATTTAGGTAGCGCAGAATAAGCCTCTGATAAATGTCAGCTGTAATTATTTTTGCTCTTTAACAACATTTTTTAATGGACTTCTGTATGTAAGAATTGGAAAACTGGCACACAATAGATGTTCAACAAGTGCCTGAAGAAATATGTATAGACCCATAATCTCAGAGCCAGAGGAAAACTCAGAGCTCATTCCTTCCAAACCACCACCCAGGGTGGGAAACCTACAGTAGCCCAGACAGTGGTCATTCAGCCTAAATACCTCTAGTGACGGGGAATGCATTTTACCCCTGTGTCACAAGATATGCCTGCCTTTTTGGTATTAAAGCTAAGAGTCAAGAATTCTAAAGATCACACTTCCAATATCCTGACTTCAGTTACAGCAAGTGATCATATTCTGCTTTTCTGTACTTGCAGAGTCACTGATTTGTTAAGCATTCAGCAAGCTTTTCCTGAGTGCCAGCAGTCATACTAGGTTATGGGGACCCAGAGGTGAGGAGATACCAAGTCACCTTTCAGATGTTTGAAGTCTTCACTTTTCCATGTCAGCTGTCTTCTGCCTCCTCTAGCCCTCCCCCAGGACACAGGCTCAAATCCTTTCCTATCTGTACTATGGATGACACTCCCTGTGTGACAGACATGTATGTATGTCCATCAGAAATGTAAAAGCTTGGGGTTTAGGGGCCAAATCCATTAGATTCTGGATTGTTAGAAATGGAAAGGATCTTAGAAATCATCCAGTTGAGAGACATCCAAACTGACTAAGAACCCCAGGATTTCCTGGAAAATCCTCAGGAGGCTCCTCTGGTGAGGTGCAGAGTGAGCAGGAAGATTCAGAAACTCCAGGACTCTTCCTCTGTACCCAGAAATATTCTTTTCTCATGTGTTTTACAGTTTTTTTTAAAAGGGATAATCTGAACATAAGCTTCTAGTGCTAAAGAAAGTTTCAAAACCTAAATTCTAATCTACATGAGCAATTTGTGGAGGGCAAGGTGAGGCCTGCTGAAGGAAGCTGGTCATTTAATATTGCACCCTGAGTTAACAGCAGAACTGGAATGACAGCCCAGGTTTATGGATTTTCTCCTCCTCATTTTTCTCCTGTTTCAGCCTTTCCCATAGCCTATGTCCCGTGCTGCTCTGATGTAGGAATGACACCTCTGAGGCGAACTCTCTTTGGTAGGACTGGCTTTGGGGACACTCTGAAGCCAGGTTGGGATGATGGAAATTAGACTTTTGCCCATCAGCATCAATGTAGCTACACTGCTCCTCTGGAAGCGTCAGTATCTGCTTGGGGTCTCACTCACCCATTGCAATTTTTTTTCCTTTTGCATGAATAAAAAAGGAAAACAGGAATATGGAGAAGTCTGTGGTATTCAAAGAAATAAGGGAGGCAGTGTGGTAAGGTCAGATGACGTGGTTTGGCGTCCTAACTATGGCATTAAGTTGCTGCATGTTACTGGGCAGCTAATTTTCCTTCTCTGCAGAAATGAATTTCTTAGTTTCTGAGATTCCACGTTAGAAACATTCTAAAAAGTTTGATATGCGCATTACTTTGTTTTCTGTTGCTTATAACAGAATACCAGAAATTAGGTAATATATAAAGAAATAGAGTTTATTTCTTACAGTTTCAGATGTAGGGAAGTCTAAAGTCCAGAGAACACATCTGGTGAGGGCCTTATTTTTATTTATTTATTTTTTGTCCTTTTTGAGACCGGCTGCACCGCGCTCAGCCAGTGAGCACACCGGCCATCCCTATATAGGATCCGAACCTGCGGCGGGAGCGCTGATGCACTCCCAGCACTGCACTCTCCTGAGTGCGCCACGGGCTCGGCCCTGATGGTGGCTTACAGCAACGTAGGGTGTAACATGGCGAAATGGCCGAGCACGAGAGAGCCAAATTTCACACTCCCTCTCCTTATAAAGCCATCCTGGGCCGGCCCGGTGGCGCACTGCTACAGTGTGCCACTTGGGAGCGAAGCGGCGCTCCCGCCGAGGGTTCGGATCCCACATACAGACCGGTTCCCGCTCACTGGCTGAGCGAGGTGCGGGCGCGCCACCAAGGGTTGCANCAGGTGGCTTACAGCAACGTAGGGTGTAACATGGCGAAATGGCCGAGCACGAGAGAGCCAAATTTCACACTCCCTCTCCTTATAAAGCCATCCTGGGCCGGCCCGGTGGCGCACTGCTACAGTGTGCCACTTGGGAGCGAAGCGGCGCTCCCGCCGAGGGTTCGGATCCCACATACAGACCGGTTCCCGCTCACTGGCTGAGCGAGGTGCGGGCGCGACACCAAGGGTTGCAATCCCGTTGCCGGTCCCGGTCCGGTACAGGCGCGACACTGAGGGTTGCGATCCGTTGCCAGACATGAAAAAAGACAAAAAAAGGAAAAAAAAAAAATAAAGCCATCCTAACCACACCCATGACTGCCATGAAACTGTCAACATATTAATCCATTGACTAGGGCGTGGTCCTCACAATCTAATCACCTCGTAAAGGCCCCATCTTTCAATTACCATAATAGGATTTCCAACCCTCTTAGCACCATCACAGTGGGGATTAAATTTCATTGAGCTTTTGGGGGACATTCAATCCACAGAAGTATGGTTGAGAATACCAGCTACTTACTCAAGTAAGGGTTGGTGACCTCCAGGGTGGTCTTTGGAGGATCCAAGCACTTTCTCCTCAGCCTTGTTGGCCCTGATGTCGAGAGGAAGAACAGAGAGGGCTTGGGGCATAGGAGGAATGTTCATATTAGACCAGGAAAAGGAAAAAGCCCCATATTCTGGAGGGAGGCATCAGGACCTGCAGTGTTGGATGCATGGAGTGTATCTGATTGTTGCCTCAGCCTCGAGACAGGGTTGTCAGCACCACTTTTCTTCTTCTTCCAGAGAGATGACCTCTCCATTAGCCCCAGGTACTGGAATCAGGAGCCTTTCTTCCATCCCTGGCCAGGCACCACCTGATCCCTTAAAGTTGCATCAGATGATAAGTGATGGAGTGGGGACCTGGAAATACCCAACTGTCACACACATGACCTCACCCCAGGGAGGAAAGTGTCCTCCCCAGGCACCAACCCCCAGGAGCTTGTTAAACATTGTGGCTGGGAGGAGAGTAGAGACCTCTCAGTAGAGACCAAGGAAACACCGAGTACCAGAGCAGCAGCGTTTTTCTTAGAGCCCCAGGTAATTATTCCAGTGATTTCTAGGGAGAAAGAGGCAGATGTACAGAGAAGGCCAGGGGCTTCTCCTGAGTTGCTGGGAGAATATATAGGATAAAGGAAGGAATCCACGGCTGGGAATTGAAAATCCTGGGTTCTAGTCAACCAGTGATGCCAGTAATAACACTGCCTGCCATAGGAGGACACATAGAGGATCAGATAAAGTATTAGTCTGACACCCATCCAAGAAATCACTGCTATTCTTTGACTACTTAGGAGCCAGAAGCTTTAAGTGAAAATGTGTTAAATGAAGTATTTTTATGTTTATAGATGCGGAAATTGAGGCTCAGCTATGTTAAAAGACTTATTCAATATTACATAAATAAGAATTTGTGGAGCCAGGATTCAAATCCATGGCCATCTTGATCCAAACTCCACATTATTTCATGTCACTGTGTAAAGACTATAGCTGAAAAAGACCCTCTGCTGCCTTCCTCTCACTTTTCCCGGCTCGCGTATCACTGATGAAGATACTTCGCTCATTTGACTTCTCTACTAGTGTGAAGGCTTTAAGGATGCAAGTTCCACATTTGCTTCCCACCGTAACCTCAGAACCTAGTGCAGCATTGGATACTTAGCTGTATGCAAAGAAAATTGTTATATCAATAAATGAATATATAAAGCACACGATAACTTTTTATGTTTCTAATAAACAACATTATATCACTGGCCTCACTTCATATCACTATGATATCAGAATAGGAAAATATAACACAAAGAGCACTTTCAGACTCAAGATAATGCTAAACATTCAGGGAGAGTAAGCAAAGGAAATCTAAGATGTAAATGATATGCTTACTGTTTCTGATTTAATGAGATTTTTGTACTTTGTTACATCGAAATCCTTTGGTCTATCTATGCATTTGAATGAATCTTTTATCAACATGTTATTTTGTAACATTACGCACTGGTTATTTGGAAAATATTAGTTCACTAAATTATGCAGATCTTCCAAATGTTGACACATCTCATTTATACACTATAAAAATGACACCTGTAAAAGTCAACACATACCTCATCAGAAAAGTTTTTAAGTACTGGGGAATGTTCAAGCTCATGATGGTGAATGCAAGTTTTCCAAAATTCTAGTTTTTGCTGGAGAGCTCAAATTTTATAATTTGCAATAAGCACTGCCAGTTATTTTTCTTTTCCTTTTTTAAAAATGATAATTTATGGGCCGACACCGTGGCTCACTCGGGAGAGTGCGGCGCTGGGAGCGCCAAGGCCCAGGTTCGGATCCTATATAAGGATGGCCGGTGCGCTCACTGGCTGAGCGTGGTGTGAGTGACACCACGCCAAGGGTTACGATCCCCTTACCAGTCACACACACACACACACACACAAAAAGATAATTTATTATACTTATATATGGTGTACAAAGTTGACTTTCAATAGTTGTGTACAATGTGTGATGGTCAGATCACGATAGTGAGCTTATTCATCATCACAATACAGGATCATTCTTTGTGTCCCTTATCCAATTTCTCATTAGCCCCCCACCCTCTCCTCCTCCTCTTCCCTTTTCCAACTGTAGTAACCACAGTTCTTTTCTCTCCTAAAAGTTCAATGTATAATTGTGATTGTTCTTTCTTTCTTTCTTTCTTTCTTTCTTTCTTTCTTTCTTTCTTTCTTTCTTTCTTTCTTTCTTTCT
>NW_007728960.1:127032-207799 GCF_000696425.1 Galeopterus variegatus
CCTTCCTTCCTTCCTTCCTTCCTTCCTTCCTTCCTTCCTTCCTTCCTTCCTTCCTTCCTTCCTTCTTTCTTTCTTTCTTTCTTTCTCTTTCTCTTCTTATTGTTTATTTGTTTCTTTCTTACTGTTAGTTATTTTTCTGGAAGTGACAAGTTCACTTTGGTAATTTTTTAGAAAATGTCTGTCAAATACCCAAGTCTGTTCATTGTCTTTCAAGTAAAAATGGTATTCCTTGAAAAAAAAAAAAAAAAAAAGGCTAGTTCAGTATCCAACTCAAAAAACCACGCACAGACCTGCCATTGGATCCAGGCCAGGTGAGCTCCTGCCCCCGAGAAGCCCCACCCACCGACCCCCAGACCCTGAGGCAGGAACAGGCAGCTGAGCATCAGCAGAACTCCTTGTCACAGCTGCAGACACCAGGGTGGAACGAGTGGACTGTGAAACCCTCTGCCATGATGACTAAAAAATCACACACATTCTTTGCTTTGAGACAGACACCATGTTACTTCACTTTGAGCAGAAGTACTTTGTTTATAGTTGAAAAAATTTATTTTATACAAATTTTACATAATTATAATATATAATATTTTACAAAAATATTAACAAAAATTGTCAATGTCAGAAAAAGTCAAAATCCTAATACCACTCCTAATGCCACTACTTGACAAAATACATTTTTAATAAATAGGTTTCTACACACCTTTATATTTTTAATACAATATGCATGGCTTCATTGGAGGCTATTTTAACTACAACTGTTGCCTGGGACTATCTTTCTAAATCATTAATATTCTATAATTCTGTTGTTATATCATATTTCATCACAGGGATGAACTATAATTTCTGCAACCAAGTCCTGTTGGGGTATGTTTTAAAAGGTTCTGATTTTTTCCTTGTAAGATGAATTCTAGGATGAATATCTTTGCACTCGAATGTCTAGGAATATTTTGTTGTTTTTTATTCCTTACTAATGGAGTTGCAGAATGATAGGTACAGATGTGACAAATATTTAACTTGTTCTGTTGCCAAACATTTCTCCCTTAAAGTTTATACCTACCAGTAGTGTACAAAAGTGCATATATTACTGCCCATTTTCTTAAATTGGTCAAAATAGCTTTTAAAAAATTTTATGAAATTAAAATGGCTTGTAAATTTTTCTATTACTTCATTTTACAAGTGCATTTTAAAAAAAGGAGATAAAGCATATTATTTCCAATACCTTTATAGGATTTTACTATCTATCCATTAGCCTTTTAAAACAATTATAGAATCATACTGGATACATTTTGTCATGGTTTGCTTTTGACATGTTGCAAACACACCTAAAACATCTATGGCTATTCAGTTTTCTTCTGTGACTCACCATCTTTGTATGGGACAGGACTTTTTTTTTAGTTTCCCCATTTTGCATATTAAAGTAGTTTCTTTTTTTTTTTTTCCTTTTTGTCTTTCTTTCGTGACCGGCAATGGATCGCAACCCTCGGTGTCGCGCCCGTACCGGACCGGGACCAGCAACGGAATCGCAACCCTCGGTGTCGCGCCCGCACCTCGCTCAGCCAGTGAGCGGCCGGTCTGTATGTGGGATCCGAACCCTCGGCGGGAGCGCCGCTGCGCTCCCAAGCGGCGCACTGTAGCAGTGCGCCACTGGGCCGGCCCCTAAAGTAGTTTCTAAGCTTTCCCCACTGAAGTGAATAATTCTGCAGTTGAATCATTTTTTTTCCCTAGGGTAAATAATTTGCTATTCCTTTGCCTAGTACAGGCTGAGTTAACACTTAAAGACTAAGACAAGAGACAGAAATATTGACTTTAAAAGAAGAAAAAGGAGAATGTTTATGAACAATTTAGAATTAAAGCATTTTTACAAACTCTTTAAAACTAATAAAGTGATTACCCCAAAGTTATTACATCATTTGTCTTTGATGCTGAGCTTGCACATAAAAGCTTTTCTTTATTGATTGGTTGGTGCTGATATAGCCCCATATATTGATCCATCTATTATATTTTTATTGTGGTGAAATATACATAACAGAATTTACCATTTTAACTATTTTTAAGTGTACAGTTCAGTGGTATTAAGAATAGTTGGCCCTCCATATCCATGGGCTCCACATTCATGGATTAAACCAAGCACTGATCAAAAATATATGAAAAAAACCCCATAATAAATAACAATACAATCATAGTGAATAATACAAATAAAAAAATATGGCATAACAGCTGTTTATACAGCATTTACATTATATGAAGTATTACAAATAATTAGAGATTGAGGCTTCTGGTCAAGAGGGCAGAGTAGATGGTACCTAGCATCGCTTTCTCCCACAAATCAACCAATTTGAAACTATTAAACAGCAAAAACAGGAGGCCTGAGATCTGCACCAGAACAGGCAGGAGCCGTGCGCCATGGGATGGTCAGCTAAGGCCAGTCCCTGTCATTTAGAGAGGCCTGAGAGCTGCCTGGTCCACACACCCTGAGTCAGTCATGCTGCAAAAGGTAGGTGCCATGGGACCCCCAGCCCAGGCTAGTTCCTGTGCCCAGAATTAGCAGTCCCTTAAGGATCCAGGCCAGATATTAGGGTGGAATGAGTGGACTGTGACACCCCCCTGTCACAATGACTAAGCACCAAAGGAAAGATACCAGAAATATGAAAAATCAAGAAAGTGCATCACCACCAAAGGGAAATAATAACTCTCAAGCTCTAGATCCTATAGAACAAGAAGTCCTTGAAATGACTGACAAGGAATTTCAAGCAACAATTCTAAGGAAACTAAAATAGATAAAAGAAAACTCAGTTAGATAACACAATGAAATGAGAAAAAGTATACAGCACCTGAAAGAAGAAATGTATAAAGAAATCAATGCCCTGAGAAAGACTGTAGGAGAGCTTGAGGAGCTGAAGGATTCACTCAACAAAATAAAAAACACAACAGAGAGTCTAAACAGCAGGCTAGAACAAGCAGAAGAGAGAATTTCTGACCTTGAAGACAGGCTGCTTGAATTAACACAGACAGACAGAAAAAAGAAAAAAGAATTTAAAAAATTGAAGAAGATCTAAGAGAGATAACAGGCAACCTTAAGCACTAAAGTATCCGAATCATGGGTATTCCAGAAGGGGAGGAAAAAGGAAATGGCATTGAAAACATTTTCAATGAAATAATAGCAGAAAACTTCCCATGTACAGGGAAACTCACAGATCTTCAGATTCAGGAGGCCCAGAGATCCCCAAACATATTCATCCCAAAAAGGTCATCTCCAAGACATGTAATAATCAAACTGGCAAAACTCAAATACAAAGAGAGAATCTTAAAAGCTGCAAGAGAGAAGTGGCAAGTCACCTATAAGAGAGCCCCAATCAGACTAACATAAGACTTTTCATCAGAAACCCTAAAAGCCAGAAAAGAATGGGATGATATATTCAAAATACTAAAGGACAAAAATTGCCAGCCAAGAATACACTACCCAGCAAGGCTATCCTTCTGAAATGAAGGAAAATAATATATTACTCAGAGAAAAATTGCGAGAATTCTCTACCACACAACCAGCCTTACGAGAAATTCTAAAAGAAGTACTGGGTTTCTTACCCGAAAAACAACCATCAATGCCACGAATACTCAAGAAAGAACAAAACCTACCAGCAAAACAAAAATGGCAGCAATAAAGAAAAAAGACAGTTTATCTACCACCCTAAGAAACCAACAAATACAGAACACAAACAAAATCAGAAAGAAAGGAACAAAAGATACTTAAGACATCTAAACAAAAATCAATAAAATGCTAGTAGTAAATCAACACCTTTCAATAGTAGCTCTAAATGTAAAGGGATTAAATTCTCCATTCAAAAGACACAGACTGACTAACTGGATTAAAAAGATGGACCCAACAATATGCTGCCTTCAAGAGACTCACCTCACCTGTAAGGACACACATAGACTAAGAGTGAAAGGATGGAAAAAGACATACCATGCAAATAGAAATGAAAAATGAGAGCTGGAGTAGCTATTCTTATAACAGATAAAATAGACTTTAAAGCAAAAACCATAAAAAGAGATAAAGAAGGCCACTGTATAATGTTAAAAGGATCTATCTATCAAAAAGACATAGCAACCATAAATATATATGTGCCCAATGTTGGAACAGCCAGATTTATAAATCAAACACTATTAGATTTAAAGAATGAGATAGATACTACACCATAATAGTGGGGGACCCAAACACCCTACTCTCATCATTGGGCAGATCATCTAGGCAAAAATCAATAGAGAAGCACAAGATCTAAACAACACTTTAGACCAATTGGACTTGGCAGATATCTACAAAACATTTTATCCAACAACCTCAGAATATTCATTCTTCTCATCATCTCATGGAACATTCTCCAGGATAGACCACATGTTAGGGGCACAACGAAGTCTCAACAAATTCAAAAAATTTGGAATTATTCCGTGTATTTTTTCAGATCACAATGGATTAAAATTAGAAATCAATAACAAATGAAACTCTGGAAACTATACGAACACATGGAAATTAAACAACATTACACTTAATGACATATGGGTCCAAGAAGAAATTAAACAGGAAATCAAAAAATTTCTTGAAACTAATGAAAATAATGATGCATCATACCAAAACCTATGGGATACTGCAAAAGCAGTACTAAGGAGGAAATTTATCATATTAAATGCTTCCTTTAGAAGAATCGAAAGATGGCAAAGCAACAAATTAACACTTCCAAAACCAAAGTTTGTAGATTGAAAGAAATAATTAAGATCAGAGCAGAATTAAGTGAAATAGAAAACTGAAAAACAATACAAAAGGTCAGAGAAACAAAAGTTAGTTTTTTGAAAAGATAAATAAAGTTGACAAACCTTTAGCAGTGCTAACTAAGAAAAGGAGAAGACCCAAATAACAAAAATTAGAAATGAAAAAGGTGATATTACAACTGATACCTCAGAAATACTAGGAATCATATACAAGGAATCATTAGAGACTACTATAATCAAGTATATGCAAACAAGTTTGAAAATCTGGAGGAAATGGATAAAGTTCTGGACACATACAAACTACCAAAACTTAGTCAAGAAGATATAGACTATCTGAACAGACCAATAACAATAAAAGAGATTGAAGCTGTTATCGGAAGGCTCCCAACAAAGAGAAGTCCAGGGCTAGATGGGTTCACTGCAGAGTTCTACCAAACCTTTAAAGGGGAACTGATACCAATTCTCTACAAACTATTCCAAAAGATTGAAACAGAGGCCATTCTCCCAAACTCAGTCTATGAGGTAAACATCACCCTGATACCAAAACCATACAAAGATGCATCAAGAATAGAAAACTACAGGCCAATATCCTGATGAATATAGATGCAAAAATCCTCAATAAAATGCTAGCTAACAGAATACAGCAACACAAACACAAAATTAGCCACCTTGATCAAGTGGGATTCATCCCAGGTATGCAAGACTGGTTCAACATACACCAATCAATAAATGTGGTACACCACATCAATAAAAGCAAAGACAAAAATCATATGATCATCTCTATAGATGCTGAAAAAGCATTTAACAAAATTCAACATGAGTTCATGATAAAGACTCTGTACAAGTTAGGTAGAACAGGAACTAGACAAGGATGCCCACTTTCACCACTACTATTTAACATAGTGTTGGAAGTATAAGCCAGAGCAATCAGAGAAGAGAAGGAAATAAAGGGCATCCAGATTGGAAAAGATGAAGTCAAACTGTCCCTGTTTGTGGATGATATGATTCTATATGTAGAACAGCCTAAAGCCTCTACAAAAAACCTCTTAGAGTTGATAATTAACTTCAGCAGAGTTTCAGGATCTAAAATCAACACACAAAAATCGGTAGCATTTCTATACAACAGTCAACATGAAGAAAAAGAAATCAAGAAAGCTAACTCATTTACAATAGCCACCAAAAAAATAAAATACTGAGGAATAAAGTTAACCAAGGGTGTGAAAAATCTCTCCAAAGAGAACTACAAACCACTGCTGAGAGAAATTAAAGAGGCCACAAGAAGATGGAAAGATATCCCATGCTCTTGGATCAGAAAAATTAACATTGTGAAAATGCCCATATAACCCAAAGTGATTTACAGATTCAGTGCAATACCCATCAAAATTCCAATGACATTTTTCTCAGAAATGGAAAAAACTATCCAAACATTTATATAGAATAACAAAAGACTGCACATAGCCAAAGCAATCCTGAGCAAAAAAAAAAAAAAAAAAAAAAAAAAAGGAATAAATAAATAATAAAACTGGAGGCATAACACTACCTGACTTTAAACTATACTACAAAGCTATAATAACCAAAACAGCATGGTACTGACATTAAAAACAGGCACCTGGATCAATGGAATAGAATAGAGAACCCAGAAATCAACCCATACACCTACAGCCATCTGACCTTTGACAAAGGCACCAAGTCTACACACTGGGGAAGAGACTGCCTCTTCAGCAAATGGTGCTGGGAAAACTGGATATTCATATGTAGAGGAATGATACTAGACCTGTACCTCTCACCATAAACCAAAATCAACTCAAAATGGATTAAAGTATTAAATATACATCCCCAAACAATAAAACTCCTTAAAGAAAACATAGGGGAAACACTCCAGGAAGTAGGAGTGGATACAGACTTCATGAATATGACTCTAAAAGCACAGGCAACTAAGGAAAAATAAATAAATGGGATTATATCAAACTAAAAAGCTTCTTCACAGCAAAAGAAACAATGAACAGGGCCTACCCCGTGGAGCACTCGGGAGAGTGTGCTGCTGGGAGCGCAGCAGCGCTCCCGCCGCGGGTTTGGATCCTACATAGGGATGGCCAGTGCGCTCACTGGCTGAGTGCGGTGCGGGTGACACCAGGCCAAGGGTTGCGATCCCCTTACCAGTCACAAAAAAAAAAAAAAAAAAAAAGAAACAATGAACAGAGTGAAAAGACAACCAACAGAGTGGGAGATAATATTTGCAATATATACATCTGATGAAGGACTA
Organism: Galeopterus variegatus; assembly: GCF_000696425.1. Lineage (NCBI taxonomy): Eukaryota > Metazoa > Chordata > Mammalia > Dermoptera > Cynocephalidae > Galeopterus > Galeopterus variegatus. Next base: position 134,054 of record NW_007728960.1, read on the forward strand.
ATATCCAGAATATACAAGGAACTGAAACAAGTTTACAACAAAAAACCAAATAACCTAATTAAAAAATGGGCAAAGGAGCCAAATAGGCATTTCTCAAAGGAAGATATTTGAATGGCCAACAGACACATGAAAAAATGCTCAGCATCCAGGAAATGCAAATCAAAACTACTTTGAGATGCCCTCTCACTCCAGTTAGGATGGCTACTATCCAGAAGACTGAGAATGATAAATGCTGGAGAGGTTGTAGAGAAAAAGGAACCCTCATACACTGTTGGTGGGACTGCAAAATGGTACAACCTTTATGGAAAATGGTATGGAGGTTCATCGAACAATTGCAGATAGATCTACCATATGACCCAGCTATTCCACTGCTGGGAATATACCCAGAGGAATGGAAATCATCATGCCGAAGGGATACTTGTACTCCAATGTTTATTGCAGCTCTATTTACAATAGCCGAGAATTGGATTCAGCCCAAATGTCCATCATCAGATGACTGGATAAAGAAACTGTGGTATGTCTACACAATGGAATCCTACTCTGCTATAAAAAAGAATGAAATACTACCATTCACAACAACATGGATGGACTTAGAGAAAATTATATTAAGTGAAACAAGTCAGGCACAGAAAGAGAAATACCACATAATCTTACTTATTTGTGGGAGCTAAAAATAAATAAATAAACACAAACAAATAAAGGGTGGGCGGGGGAAGAAGACACAACAATTACGACAATTCTTTGAACTTGTTAAATCAAGTGAACAGATATGATGTGGTGTGGGGAGGGGAGTGAGGGAGGGGAAATGAGGAATGGGTAAAGGGTCACGAAAATCAACTGCAATGTATATTGAGAACTTAAAATAAAAAAACACAAAGAATTAGAGAGTTTTTAAAGGTTTATAGGAGGTTTGTGTAGATTATATGCAAAAGAAAGAAAAAGGTATTGAAAACATATTTAACAAAGTAATAGTTGAAAACTTTCCAGGTATTGGGAGAGATATGGACTTCCAGAATCAAGTGGCTCAAATATTCACAAACACAATCAATCCAAAAAGGTCCTCTCTCAGACACATTGCAGTCAAACTGTCAAAAGTCAAAGACAAAGAGAGAATCGTAAAAACAGCAAGAGAAAAGCATCAAGTCACTTTTAAGGGAGTCCCCATCAGACTAACAGCAGACTTCTCAACAGAAACCTTCCAGGCAAGGTGAGAATGGAATGATATATTCAAAGTACTAAGAAAAAAACCTACCAGCCTGGTTGTTTTTTTTTTTTTTTTAGTACTTTGAATATATCATACCAGCAGGCTATCCTTCAGAAATATAGCACTTACATTGTTTTAGGCATTACAAGTAATCTAGAGATGATTTAAAGTTTTTAGGAGGATGTGTGTAGGTTCTATGCAAATACCGTGCCATTTTATATAAGGAACTTCAGCATCCACGGAGGTCCTGAAACCAATCCCTCATGGATAGTGAGGGACATTTATACCTTCACATCGTTGTGTAACCATCACCTCTATCCATCTCCAAAACGTTTTTGTCATCTCATACTGAAACTTTTTATCCATTAAAAAATAACTCTCCATTGCCCTCTCTCTCCAGCCCCTGGTAACCACTGTTCTACTTTCTGTCTCTATGAATTTGAATATTCTAGGTACCTCATATAAGTGGAATTGTGCAATATTTGTCCTTTTATGACTGGTTAGTTTCACTTTGAATAATGTCAAAAGCAATTTCTGACTATTTTTTTCAATAGCAAAATATACATAACACAATTTTGTGCTCTTAAAGTACTCCTAATGTCCATGTTTAAAATATTCACTTTGTTTTCTTTAAACTCTGAACAATTAGTCTTGAAATAATGTCACAACTGGCACCGATATACTATTTGAAAATGCTTGGTTGCGTGTAACTTATTAAAATTTATAAAGCTAAGAAAAATATAGCTTTGTCATGTTTTTACATTTCTTATTTACAATTTGTCTAGTTTCTTTGGAGGATACTATTCTCTTTCATAATTCAGAGACCTCTCTAATACGTCAATTTAATTTGTTTTAGTAATTTTAAATGTAAATAGTGAAGTTGTAGGTTGAGAAAATAAATCTTATCATCTCCCTCTTTTAAGCCAGTGATCCATTGTTGAGTGTAAGAAATATTATAAAAAAATTATAAGCAAAATTTGAAAATTTTAGAATATTATATTTAAAATATTTAAATAATTTAAATAATTAAATTATAAAATATTGAGATTTAAATAAAATTGAAAAATTGAGAGAAATTTTGAAAATAATTAAAAATACTATTGTAAACAAAATAACAAAGTGTACTTACTCCTTACTGAGTTTCCCTGCAGTTGCAAGAAAAACATCAAATTTCAAAATAACAATTTATTGGATGATGTTGAGGTTACAAAAACTACAGTGGGTGCAAACAAGTAAAGCCATTAAGATCACAGTAGAAATATAGAAAACAAATGAGTTAATTGCTGAAAATGCACATATCTATATCCTAAGTCTTAGAGCATTATAGAAAACACACAAAAAAATGTTACACATTCTATTAGCTATCAGAGTTGTCGTGTATCATTGTGTCATCATAAGTCTTGAGGCCTCTGAAAAAGTCCACTGTACACCCAAGAGAAAATGAAAGTGAAAAAGTCAAATAACATCTTAGTATTACTATGAAAATAATTTTGTTGTCACGAATACCCCAATAGGGTCTTTGGGACTCTGGGGTTCTGTGGCCCACAGTTTGAGAACCACTGGTCTAGAGCAGGCTTCCCCTCTTCCTCGGCAGCTTTACCACATCTCCTCAGTCGTAAGTGACTTCCTACCTTAATTTATGTGGTACTGCACTTTTCACACTTCTATGGCACATCCATTACACTGTGTGTGCATCTTGGATGAAAGTTAGATAAAGGTGTGTTGGTTCACTTTTCAGAGAAATGCTGCAGATTATAGACACATTTATAATAGGATTTCCTTCTGAATAATTTGTAAAAGTCCCTGACTATTTGCAAAATCAATTGTACAGGTAATGTTTCAAGCATACTATTATTGTGTATGTTGATGCATATTCAGCATGATCTCTTAGCACTGTGTGGGAATGTGAATGCTGTCACCCCATCAGGTTGTACCTTTTGAAAAGCTGAGCCTATCTCCCCTCTGTCTCCTTATTCTCTATTGTACCTAGAAGAGTTTATCTCAGCATATATTAAGTTCTAACTATGTTCTCCTCTCTGCCCCAGGCTCAGTGGAAAAGAAAATCAAATGAGAAATGCACTGCTTAAATTATCAGTAGGCATACAGTGTTTAGATATAGACCATCCAAGGTTTTCCCTGTGTGATTTATGCCTATATAATTAAAAACAATATCACACAGTAGTCACAAGCAAAACCAGAGTTAAGCCCTCTGGGTTTGAAGTGTAGCTCTTCCACTTGTTATCTTGGGAAAGGAGACCGTTTCTTCATCTGTAAAATGGGGATATAATAGCACCCATCTCATTGTGTTTTTGTGAGGATTACATGCAATCAAGTACGGAAACCTTTAGCTTGATGTCTTAAGAAGCACTCAATGGATGCTATTATTATTATACTATTATTATTATTAATGGTGACAACGGAGAGAGGAACTGTGAAAAAGTGACACTCATCTGATGAGCCATGTGTTTGTGTGTCAGTGAGTATAAAATGTCTTGATACGGTAGAATTGTAATGGGTAAGTTTCTACAAAACTATTCCAGCATGGTGAATTGAATTAGGACCCTGCAAGAGGGGCCAAAGGTGAAAACTATATCTATAAAAGGACTATGTTTTCATTGGAACCAAGATATTTTATCATCACAGCTTTCATAATTCCCAATATCTCTTTTTCATCTACTTTTCATCCAGCATGCATTTTTCTCAATGAAACCTTCCTAAATTACCCTTGGGAAAGACTCTTGTTCAAAGAGACCAAAGGTGAAGTGATTCCAGTTTGTGGAAGAAAGCAGTCATGAATACCCAGGCGGGAGCTGGGGATGGTTCCTTTGTCGGTTTTGAGAAGTGCAGGGTTTCTGCCTGATCTCCCTGCAGAAATTATTTCTTCCAGGCTTTGACATTTCTCCTCACACCCCTTTACTACCTTGGCACACTCACATGTTCTTCTCCCACCTCTTGGTCTCCAAACATTCATCTTTATCAGGTGTGATGATTTATAACTTGGCAGGTGACACCTCTTCTCAGGTTACATGTTTACCCTAAAGATGACTAATGACATTAGGAATTATCTAATATTATGATTTCAGTTAGAGATTTTAGGAAGCACAGGAGACTTCCAAGACTTTATGGATGAGTTTACAATCAGTTTTTTTTTTACCCTTTAAGAAGAGATAGTAAGAGAAAGAGGATTATTAGACCCGGAACCATGAGACTTGAGCTCTGGTCTTAGATGTGCTGTTGTGCAAGGTAGAAGCATTTTATTATAGAAAATCTCAAAAAGAAGTATAAAAAATAGTATAAGGGAGCCCCCATGACATAGCACCCAGTATAATAATTAATGAAATTTTGTCAATCTTGTTTCATCTGTATGTCCCTCTCCCTAGTTTATTTGATGGTCAATATTTTAAAGCACATTCCAGACATCACATAATTTTACTTATATACTTCAGGATGCAACTTTAAAAAACAAGAATTAAAAAAACTACAGTATCATCATTCTCCCTAAAAAATTGATAATGATTCATTGACATCATCTAACACCAACCCATATTAAAATTTATTTAATTGTCCTAAATTACTGTTTTCAGTTGATTGTTTTTTCAAATCAGAATCTAAGTAATGTTCACATTTTACATTTTTGTATTATCTTTCTTAATCCCCCTATCTTTTTCTTTATTGTCTATTGGAACCCTGTATTGACTAAATATGTAATCTTGGTTCATACGTTCTTTTCATGAGTATCCTAATATGTTATTCTGTTGTTTGCCATTGTTTTCATAGTGTTCAAAGATAGAGTCCTGTACTTTCTGAGATACCTGGCTCTGTTCCTTTCCCCCACTTTTGTCTGGACTTTCTCTCTTTTTTCCCTACTATTGTTTTTAATCCTGGTCAACTTGGGATCTATTTCCTGAATTTTTTTCTTGGCGTGAAACTGTGTATTTGAAGACATTATTGGATAATTAGCTTTGACATCTCATAAGGCCTAGATATCCTTAGCAACATCAGGCTTACTAGGGACCCCTTTTCATTCACATTGAATGAATAAACCTCTTGCAAGTCTTGGCTACTGTTCTCAAATTGCCCACCACAAATATCTGTGAGAAGATCTTAATTAATTCTTTTTTCCTCCTATGATCAGCTCAGGAAGAAACTGTTGGTTGCTTCTGATTCCTCCTGCTCAGTGCTGACCCTACATAGGACGTGTAACTGTTGGTTCTTTGTTGCTACCTGCTTGTATTTTGAGTACTATGGGGATGCTCTGTGTCTTAAGAATTGTTACTATTCTAGTTATTTTATCTGTTTTTATGAGACTATTCAGGGGTATTCAAAATATGAGCTGCCACCTGGGATCTAACAATCATATAATTAGATCTCTAGAAAGAGAGGAGAGAGATTGGAGCAAAATGATATTTGAAGAAATATTGGACTAAAATTTTCAAATGTGAATCAAAATTTCTAGACAGAGATCTAAGAGGCTTAATTAATCCTAAGCAGAATAAACACAAAGAAATCCATACACAGCCAAACCATAGTCAAATTGTTGAAATCCAAAAATAAAATCAGCCAGAACAAAAAGACAATTTACCTAGAAAGGGACCAAAAATAAGAATTATGTCTGATTTCTCTTTAGAATTGATGCAAGCCATAAGACAATGGAACAACATCAACACAAATTTTAATCATTTTCTCCATATTTTCATTCCACTCATTCCTTAACTCACTCAAATCTGACTTCTTTTAAATTCCTCCACTGTAAATTCATTAAGACCATCAATGGCTACCATGTCACTAAAGCCAATGGACAATCTTCCAGGCTTATTTTGCTTAAACTACCATCACGTTTTGATACTAATTAATGGCTCTGCCTCTTGAAACTTTCTCTTTTCTTGTATTTTATGACTACTTTTTATTTATTTATTTATTACAAATATCAATGAGATACGAATCTGATTGTCCCCCAATGATGTGAGGGCCAGATTCATACTGGGGGCATACCCATTACCAGAAATTACTTTTGTACCCTTTGTCCCCTCCCAATTATCCCCCATCCTTCTACACTTTCCCCTCTCCCCTTAAATCCAATTGTAGCACTAGGAATGTTCCCTCCCTCTCTTGGATCATGGCACTACTGTGGTCTTTCTTTCCTGCCTTCCTTTCTCTCTTACCTCCCACATATGAGTGAGCACATGTGGTATTTATCCCTCTGTACTTTGCTTGTTTCACTCAACATAAGTTTCTCCAGGTTCATCCATGTTGTTGCAAATAGGAGTATTTCATTCTTTTTATGGCAGAGTAGTATTCCATAGTGTAGATATACCACAGTTTCCTTATGCAATCATAAAGATGGACATTTAGGTTGGTTCCATATCTTGGCTATTGTAATCAGAGCTGCAATAAACATGGGAGTGCAGGTGTCTCTTCAACATGATGATTTCCATTCCTCTGGATATATACCCAGAAGAGGGGTTGCTGGATCATATGGAAGATCTATCTGTAGTTGTTTGGGAAACCTCCAAATTGTTTTTCAAAGTGGTTGTACTAATTTACAGTCCCACCAATAGTGCAGGAGTGTTCCCTTCTCTTCAGACCCTTGCCACCATTTGTTATTCACCGTCTTTTTGATTTTAGCCAGTCTAACTGGAGTGAGGTGGTATCTCAATGTGGTTTTAATTTGCATATCCCTGATGACTAGTGATGGTGAGCATTTTTTCATGTATCTGTGGGCTATTTGTATGTATGTCTACTTTTTAAAAGTCCCCTTTGCGAATACTTTCTATATCAGGCTCTTCAATGCCAGAAATACTTGGCACTCTTCCCCAGGTCCTCTTCAGATCTCATGCTACACACTTTTCTCAGTTGATACCACTTACTCTGATAAACAGGCAAAATATGTTCAATAAATTGAATTTTTCTTATTTGAGTATTGAGCACAATTTCCAATATTTATGTACATGCAATGAGCTTGCAGTAGAAGTACCCAATGCATTTTCCTTTACTTTTCTCTCATCAAAAGACAGACCTATAGTATTACTTCACTCTGTATTCAACCAGCCTCCCAGATACCTATATGGTGGAAGGAGGGACTGACAAGGAGATTCCTGTTTTACTCTCAAGGGCTATACAGAAGCTTTCTACCCAATGTGGCAAGGTGTTCAGAGGACTGCCTAGACTCTTCCTTTGCTTATATTTACCTTCCTAACATATTTCTTTTCTCTTAGTGATGCTTATGGGCTACATCCTAGGTTAACTTCTGGGCTCTCTTGATTAAATGGCAATGATCTTACTAAAGTCTTCAGGTACTACTTGCCCACAGCAGCTCATTCCATCTGCAAGGTAACTGAATGTCTTGTGGGAATTTGCTTCATATTCTGAAAGAAACAATATTCTAGCTCTGATTGAGAAGTTTAAGACTTAACTGAGGGCCTGACTAGGAACTCCTTCATCCCAAAGTGCTATCTCATAGTAACTTGTTATCTAGAATTCCTTTTACTTTGAACTTCTGTGAATATATGTAGGATTATTCATAAAAGATATTTTATAATTTATTGAGAAAAGAAGTGTGGGTCTGATGGCAGAGAGAAGTGAGAACTAAAAAAATAAATCAGGGTTCTCAGAACCAAAGGACTTCATTAACTTGTAAGTTACCGGAGTCTGGAGTAAATGAATTTATTTATTTATTTATTTATTTATTTATTTATTTATTTATTTATTTATTTTTGTCTTTTTCCGTGTCTGGCAACGGATCGCAACCCTCAGTGTCACCCCCGTACCGGACCGGGACTGGCAACGGGATTGCAGCTCTCGGTGTTGAGTGAAACAAGCAAAGTACAGAGGGATAAATACCACATGTGCTCACTCATATGTGGGAGGTAAGAGAAATTTCCCGCCAGTGAGCGGGAACCGGTCTGTATGTGGGATCCGAACCCTCGGCGGGAGCGCCACCGCGCTTCCCAAGTGGCGCACTATAGCAGTGCGCCACCGGGCCGGCTCTGAATTTATTTATTTAATATATACTGGGAATTCCTCACATTATCAAGTAGCTTATTGTGCTTGACTGAGCATGAGAAAACTGTGGCACATAAATAAAGAAAGTGTAACGTGTACATATTTTCTAGGCCAGCATCCTCCAAACCATGTGGTGAAAATTAGGTGTCCTTCTACAAATGTCAAGGCTACTGAAAATTGGGTTGTTTCCTGACTTGCTACTTACTTCATGATAATTGGATAAGGACATGGTAAAAGCAATGGCAGGGACATTGATATTGAAGCCAAGGTGTTCCTGTGTTCCAATAGACACCACATGTCTCTTGCTATATCTTTAAGGCCAAAAGACTTCTTTCACTTTAGGTCTTGTGAGAAACATGTTTTGAATGTTCTCATTATGAAGAAATAAAAAGTGTTTTAGGTGATAAATATGATAATTACCCTGATTTGATCATTGCACAATGTATACTTGTACCAAAACATCGCATTATACTCCATAAATATATACAATTATTATGTCAATCAAAACCAAAGTAAAACTAAAAAAAAAAAAAAGAAAATAACATTAAAACAAACTGTGACTTCAGAAGGCTGGAGTTGTGGGAGCTTGATAAAATAATAGGGGTAAAAGGATTCCAGAGAGAGGAGGTAGAACTAGATGGCAGACTAGAAACATCCACCACTGGATCCACTGCTCCCCCACAAAGACAGAGAGTACAATAAACATGCAACTACACTTGGATGAAAATGACTAAAAGAGAAAGCAGTAACACATCAAAGGAATAGCAGAGATGCTGTTGAATGCAGAAGCTCAGGATAGCCACATAGAGTAGGAAAGGAAATTCCTGGTCTCCACGACCCCATCCTACAGCCATTAGCAGCAAGGACCCAACAAGAATTCTTGCCTGCAGGAGAGAGGTGAGTGAGTGTGGCACCACAGGACCAGTAGTTCAAACCACAGGGGAATTGTGCTGCCCTTGTGGGCTATGCATCTGGTGTGGGGAGTTGCTGGGGGCCCATGCAACTTCATTGATTTGGGAGGGAGTTCACACTGAGCCATTCCCACTCCCCAGGTCCCATGCTGCTGCTGCAGCGGCTGCTTTGGGATCTGACCCAACACCTGAGTGCATTTTGCTTTGGGGCCCAATGACCCTAGTGGTTCCATAGCCCTGAGGCCCTATCATCATGCTGAGTTGCCTATATCTGGGTCCTCATGGCGTCTTGTGCCCCACTGAAGTGAGAAGGTCACTCTTAGGACAGAGGGGGTTGGTGTGAGAACTTTCTGGAGCCAGAAAGCTGACTAATCAGGGCCTTTGCCAGTGATGGCAGCCCCACTCTCTTTAGTGAAGGGTACTTGAAATTCTCACAGCTGCATGGAGTCACACTGTGGCCTCAGTGGACAAGCAGAGACCCACACACACCAAGAGGGAGACTGTGGAGGCCCTACATGCCTATCTTGGGGGCACAGACCCACATCTGCAGCACCAATGAACCCACCCAGGGATGCCCAACAGGGGGGGTTCAGAGGAACCCAGCATCTCTCTTCGGGGCACAGCAGCCTGCCCACAGCCCCAACAACCTCACGTGGGGATGCCCACCCCACCAGAGGAGCTCCACAGTGACCCAGTGCCTCTGCTGAGGTCATGGAGGCCAACCCACAGCTGCATTGGCCTCTCCCAGTGAGGCCCACTTCAGCAAAGTAGCAGCAGAAAATGCTAGCATCTCTTGTAGGTGCAGGGTCTTCCACATGACTACAGTAACATTAACCAGAACATCCCACTCTGGCTTAGGAGCTTCAGAGAGACCCAACATCTTTTTTGGGGGCACAAGGTCCTACCCACAACCATAGTGGCCTGATTCAAGGTGGTCATGCTAGCAGAACAGGTACAGAGTGTACTAGCACCCCTCTTGGGGGTGAAGAGTCACACCCAAAACTGCTGCCACTTTACCCAGAGTGGCTTGCTTCAACAGTGGTGCTGCAGAGTCATCCAGTGTTCTATTGAGGGTGCAGAGCCCCACTCGTGAACACGGTGGTCTCACCCAGAGTGGTCCACATCAACAGTAAAACTGTAGAAGACTCTTGCATCTCTCTTGGGGGGCAAAGGGTGCTACCCTTGGACCCAGCAACCTCTTCCAGTTTCCCCAACTTCAACTGTGGAGTTTCAGAGCATCAGAGTACCTCTTTTGTGGGTACAGGGCCAAGCTTGAAGCCCCAGTGACTCGACTGAATCACCTACTCTAGCTGAGGAGCTGCTGAATAACTAATTGTTTCCCTCAAAGCCCAAGATCCTAATCTCAACCCCCACAAATCCCACTGAGGGTCACCAATTTAATCCAAGGAGCTTCAGAACACTACGGTGCATCTAACAGGGACATGGGATCCTGGCAAGGGTGCAAATGAGCCTGCTCAGGATAATCCACTTCAGCCAAGGAGAAATAGGCCACCTTGGCACTTCTCCCAAGAGCTTGAGACTTGTCCACAACCCTGATAATCCAGCCCAGTGTCATTTCAGGAATAAATTTCTTACTGCCCTAGTGCCTAGGCCACAAAGGCACTCACAGCAACTCTGAGGTGGAATGTGACCAAAATAATCACACAGAGACTACACTACTGTGTCTATGCAGAGCCAAACCTAAAAACCCTACCCAACTGTTACTATAGAGTGCACCTATGGGAGAGAGTCTCTGTCCTCAAAAGCTACTCCAGAGAATTAGAAGAAGCAATTGCTCTACCAGATGTCCAGACATCAATATAGGGATAATAGAAATATGAAAAAAAAAAATGACACCCCCAAAGGAATAAAAAATTCTCTGGTATCAGACTCCAAACAATAGGAAATCTATGAAATGCCTGAAAAGGAATTCCAAATAATAATCTTAAGGAAACTTAATGAGATGCAAGAAAGTTCAGACAGACAACATAATGAAATGAGAAAAACAATCCAGGATCTGAATGAGAATTTTTACAAAGAGATAGATACTTTAAAAAAGAATGTAGCAATTCCTTGAACTTGTTAAGACAAGTAAACAGATATAATGTTGATGGGGGGGAGAGGTGGGAGAGGAAGTGGGGAAAAAGTGGAATTGGTAAAGGGACATGAAAATTGACTACATTGTATATTGATAAAATAAAAAAAAATTAAGAAAAATAAAATAAAAAAGAATGTAGCACAACTCCCAGAACTGAAGGATTCATTCAGCAAAATGAAAAAAATATAACTAAGAGCTTAAGCAAAAGGCTAGAGCAAGTGGAACAAAAAGTTTCTAAACTTGAAAGCAGGCTTTTTGAAATAGCCCAGGAGGACAAAAAAAAAAAAAAAAAGTAATTTAAAAAATGAAGAAAGCCTATGAGATATATGGGACAACCTTAATTGTACAAACACCAGACTGTCTGAATTATGGGTATTCCAGAAGGTAAGGAGAAGAAAAAATGCATGAAAAACCTATTTAATGAAGTAATAGCTGTATACTTCTCAAATATTGGAAGAGATATGGACTTCTAGATCCAAGAGGCTCAAAGATCCTCAAAGAGATTCAACCCAGAAAGGGGCCTCTCCAAGACACATTGTAGTCAAATTGTCAAAAGTCAAAGACAGAGAATTCTAAAGACAGCAAAAGAAAAACATTAAGTCACCTATAAAGGAACCTCCAACAGACTAACAGCAAATTTCTCAGGAGAAAACTTACAGGCCAAGTGAGAATGGGATGACATGTTATAAATTCTAAAGGAAAAAAAGCTGCCGACCAAGAACACTATACCCAGAAAAGCTATCTTTGAAAAATGAAGGAGAAGTAGTGACCTTCCCAGACCAACAAAAACTGTGGGAATTCACCACCACAAAACTGACTCTACAAGAAATCCTCAAGGGAGTTCTTTATCTGGAATCCAAAGAACAATAATCACCACCATGAATACATGAGAAAGAATAAAACCCACTGGCAGAGTAGATATGCCAATGAGAAAGAGAAAGAAACTACACCTTATCACTACAATAATCAAAGCAAAGTTGAACAATAAAAAGGAAAGAAAGAAGAGATATATAAAACAACCATAAAAATTAGTAAAATGCCAGGATTAAGGCAATACCTTTCAATAATAGCCCTGAATGTGAATAAATTGAATTCCCCCCTTAGCTGAATGCATTAGAAAACTAGACCCAACTATATGCTGCCTTCAAGAAACTCACTTCACCTGTAAAAACACACATAGACAAATAGTGAAGGGATGGAAAAAGATATTCCACACAAATGAAAACCAAAATGAACAGGAGTAGCTCTACTTATATTGGATAAAATAGAATTAAAAAAATAACTATAAAAAGAGATAAAGAAGGTAATTATATATTGATATGAGGATCAACTCAGCAAGAGAATATATCAATTGTAAATATGTATACCTCCAACACTGGAGCACCCAGAGGTACAAAGCAAAAATTAATGGATCTAAAGATAGACCTCAGTACAATATAGGTAGGGACAGAACACCTCCCTCTGTGTTGGACAAATAATCTAGACAGCAAATCAGCATAGAAACATTGTATTTAAATGACACTTCAAACCAATTGGACTTGAAGACATCTATAGAATGTTTCATCCAACAACTACAGAATTTACATTCTTCTCATCAGCACAAGGAGCATTCTCCAGGATAGACTACATGTTAGGCCACAAGTCAAGTCTCAACAAAATAAAAAAAAAAAAAAAAAAGAAATTATTTCAAGTATCTCATAAGATCACAACAAAATAATATCAGAAATCAATAACAAGTGAAACATTGGATATGATACAAATACATGGAAATTAAACAATGTGCTCCTGAGTGACCTATGGGTTAAAGAAGAAATTAAGCAGAAACAAACAAAATTCTTCAATCAAATGGAAATAAAAACACATCATACCAAAACCTATGGGATACTGCAAAAGCAGTACTTAGAAGAAAGTTTATTGCAATAAATGCTTACATCAAAAGAACAGAAAGATTTCAAATAAACAACCTAATATTACACCACAAAGAAATGGGATACTGCAAAAGCAGTACTTAGAAGAAAGTTTATTGCAATAAATGCTTACATCAAAAGAACAGAAAGATTTCAAATAAACAACCTAATATTACACCACAAAGAAAAGTCCAATCCTAAAATTAGTAGATGGAAAAAAATGATAAAGATTACAGCAGAATTAAATGAAATAGAGATAAAAAGATAAGATACAGCAGATTAACAAAACAAATTGTTTGTTTTTTAAGAAGATAAACAAAATTGGCAAACCATTAGCTGGACTATCTAAGAAAAGAAGAGAAAACCCAAATAACAAAAATAAGAAATGAAACAGGAGACATTGCAACTGAAACCACAGAAATACAAAAAGTCATTGGAGAGTATTACAAACAACTATACACCAACAAATTTGATCATCTGGAGAAACTGAATAAATTTCTGGATATGTACAACCTACCAAGAATGAACCAAGAAGTAATAACAGAACACAGATAAAAAACCAGATAAAAAAACGATAACAAGAAACAAGATTGAATCAGTAATCAGCAGTCTCCCAGCAAAGAAAAGCTCAGGGCTGAATGGCTTCTCTGATAAATTCTACCAGATTTTGGAAGAAGAATTAATACCACTTCTTTTCAAATTATTCCAAAAAATCAAAGCAGAGGGTATTCTCCCAATCTTATTCTATGAGGCCAGCATCACCCTGATACCAAAATCAGACAAAGACACAACAAAAAAAGAAAGCTACAGGCCAATATCCTTGATGAACAGAGATGCAAAAATCCTCAACAAAATACTAGCAAACAGAATTCAACAGCATACCAAAAATATTATACGCCATGATAAGAGGGGATTTATTCCAGGGATGCAAGAATGGATCAACATTTGCAAATTAATAAATGTGATACACCACATCAACTAAATGAAAGAAAAAAGCTGTATGATCATCTCAATTGATGCTGGAAAAAATTTGACAAAGTTCAACATCTCTTCATGATAAGGACTCTCAACAAATTTGATATAGAAGGAAACTATGTCAACAAACAAAACAAAAGTCTTATATGACAGACCCACAGCTAACATCATCCTGAATGTGGAAAAGCCGAAAACTTTTCTCCTAAGAACAGGAACAAGACAATGATGTCCTCTTTCACTGATCTTATTTAATGTAGTACTAGCCAAAGTTCTAGACAGAGTAATTTAGGTAAGAGTAAGAAAAAAAGGCACCCAAATTGTAAAAGATGAAGTCAAATTTTCCTTGTTTGCAGATGACATAATCTTACATAGAGAAAAATCTAAAGACTCTACCTAAAAACTCTTACAGCTAATAAATGACTTCAGTAAAGTTTCAGGACACAAAGTTAACATACAAAAAATGAGTAGTATTTCTATACACCAACAATCTACTACCAGAAAAAGAAATCAAGAGAGCAATGCTGTTTATACTAAGTACCAAAAACAAAACAAAAGCAAAAACAACCTAGGAATAAATTGCACCAAAGAGGTGAAAGATCTCTACAACAAAAACTACTAAACACTGATGAAATATATTAAAGAGGACATGAAAAAATAGAAAGACATTTCAAGTTCATGGATTATAAGAATTAATTTTGTGAAAATGTCCATGCTACTTAAAGCAATCTACAGAGTCAGTGCAATCTCCATCAAAATACCAATGACTTTCTTCACAGAAATGGAAAAACCAGTCCTAACGTTCATATGGAACAAAAAAAGACCCTGAATAGCCAAGATAATCTTGAGTAAAAACAAAGTCAGAGGCATTACTCTACCTGACTTCAGAATATACTGCAAAACCATATTACCTAAAACAACATGGTACTGGCATAAAAACAGACACATGGACCAATGGAACAGAGTGGAGAACTCAGAAATCAATCCATGTATTTACAGCCAGCTGATCTTCAACAAACGCATCAAGAACATACACTGGGGAAAGGACAGCCTCTTAAATGGTACTGGGAAAACTGGATATCCATGTGTAGAAGAATGAAACGAGACCCCTATCTTTTGTCATATACCAAAATCACCTCAAAATAGATTCAAAACTTAAATATAAGACCTGAAACTATAAAACTCCTGGAAGAAAACACAGGGGAAACTCTTCAATTTGTAAGAATGGGCCAAGAATTTATGAAGACCTCAAAAGCACATGTGAAAAATAAAATAAAATAAATAAATGTGACTATATCAAACTATAAAGCTGCACAGCAAAGGAAACAGTCAACAGAGTGAAAAGATAACCTATGGGATGGGAGAAAATATTTGCAAACTGTATTTGACAAGATATTAATATCCAGAATATGCAAGGACTTCAAACAACTCAGTAGTGAAATAACAAATAATCTGGTTAAAAAATGGTCAAAGGAGATGAATAGATATTTCTCATAAGAAGACATACAAATGGCCACAGGGGTATGAAAAAAAGGCTCAACATCACTAGTCGGAGAAATGCAAATCAACACTACGTTGAGATATCGTCTCACCCAGTAAGATTGGCTATTATCAAAAAGACAGAAAATGGCCTGGGGAGAAACAGGAATGATTGTACATTGTTGATGGGATTGGAAATTGGTACAGCCATTATGGAATACAGTATGGAGGTCTCTCAGACAACTACAGATAGAACTGCTGTACGATCCAGCAATCCCACTACTGGGTATATACCCAAAGGAATGGAAATCATCATGTCAAAGGGACACCCGCACTCCCATGTTTATCACAGCTCTGTACACAATAGCCAAGATATGGAACCAACCTCAATGTCCATTGACAGACTATTGGATAAAGATGTGGTATATATACACAATGGAATACAACTCAGCTATAGAAAAAGAATGAAATTCTGCCTTTCACAGCAGCATGGATGAACCAGGAGATCATTATGTTAAATGAAATAAGCCAGGCACAAAAAGAGAAAAACTACATGTTCTCACTCATAAGTGGGAACTAAAAACAGCAAAAGAACAATAATAATAGTAAGTTGAATTTTCAGAAGGAGAGAGCAGAACTGTGGCTATTAGAGGTGGGGAAGGGGTAGGGGGAGGTGGATAGTGAGAGGTTGGTTAATGGATACAAAACAGCTGTACAGTAAAAAGTTCTCTTTGTGTACAGTCTAGCTAGGCATCTATAATTAACAATAACTTACTGTGTGTTATCAGATGGCTAGAAGAGAGGAGATCTAATGTCCTCATCACAAAGAAATTATTTTTTGCAGTGACAAACATGCTAATTACCTTGATTTGATCATCACACAGTGTATACATGTATTGATATTCTACCTGTGCCCCACAAATATGTATAATCAATGAATTTCAATAAGAAATAAACAGGAAAAGAAAAAGAAGAGAGAGAAAAAAGGTTCCAGAGAGAGTATAAGACTGACATTACTATTACTATTGACAATAACAGCATCAGGGAGGATTGATGAAGCAACTGATTCATACTGATGTATTTGTGGTAATACAGTCATGTAACAGTCATAATGGTGCTTAGCAAATACTTCTGGCTCTCCCTCTTAGAGGCACATGGTTGGATTGTGCCTCCTGGATCCTTGTGTTTAGGTGGGGTCATGAGATTAGTTGCAGAAAATGAGTTATGATCAGAAGCGTGGTCACTTCTAGAGCAGTTTACTAAATTGCCAGTGTAAAATCTTCTATAGTCTTTATCAGATTCTCACTGAGTGGTGATTAATGTTTACAATGGTGGCTCCTCCATCAGCTTGGATCCTAAAGTGTGTATGATGACCAGCCCCCTAACACTTTTCTACAGTCTACGTGCAGTGTACATGAGAAATAAGCCTTTGGTTTTAAGGTCCTAAGATTTTGAGGTTGGTTGTTTTCACAGAACAACCTAGCTTGTCCTGACTAATACACATTGCTTTTTCCAGGATATACGGGGCACCTAAGTGAGAATGCTGGACATGTGGAGAAAGGAAGAATTAAGAATAGGAAAGGAGTTGGATACTGAGAATCCACACCGTCATGACACTTAAGTGTTGGTTGGGGGAGTAAATCTGCTTTGTAGTTAGTTTCTTCTATCTTTCTAGTCTTACTCTCCTTGCTCTAAAATTGAACAAACCACACAGGGCTTTTAGCTGTCCCTTCAACACACTGCAGTGTTTATTGTCTTACATGCTTGGGTGGTTTCCACTATCTAAAAAACTCTACCAGTTCCCTCATATTGTGAACTTTCATATGTCAAGGTTCAGTCCTTCCTTCAGGGAAATCATAGCTCTCTTTTCCAGGAAGTCTTTCCTAATCCCCTACCACCTCATGTAGTTTCTTCCAAAAGTGAATATACCTTTATTACTCCTTTAGTACTGGCTGTTGTCAGGGTTATGAAAGTTATTTCTAGATAGCTTTATCCCACTGTATGGTTGTCAGTCTATTGAGGATGGCAGAAACTCTTTTCCTGAAATCTGATTCGTAGCAGTACCTAGTCTGGGATTGCATATGTATATGGTCAAGGTCACTGATAGAAACCAAGTGTTTTGCTCCCTGTTCAGTGTTCTCACTGGTATCTAACACCACTTCTCATGATCTCTTAGAGTGCCATGTGGAAAAGGGGTAGGAAAGAAGGATAATCTGAAAATCTCTTAGGTCATCTCCTAGTTATGACATTCCATCATTTTGTTCTATGAGTGAATTCTGTCTCTTAATTTCTTCAACCCCCTTTTCATATCTTTGTTTCTCAGGCTGTAGATGAAAGGATTCAGCATGGGTGTCACTACTGTGTACATAATTGTGGCTACCCGGTCCTTCACCACTGAGTACATGGACAGAGGCCGAAAATAGACATAGATGATACTCCCATAGAACAGGACCACCACGGTGAGGTGGGAGCCACAGGTGGAGAAGGACTTCCACTTCCCAGCTGTGGAGGGGATTCTGAGCACAGTGGTGATGATTCGTAGGTAGGAGAAGAGGATGCACAGGAAGGGGGTCGCAATGACAGCCAGGGTCTCTGTCATGACCACAATCTGGCTGGAGGACGTGTCAGAGCAGGACAGCTTTAGCACAGGCTGGGTATCACAGAAAAAGTGCTTAATGACATGGGAAGCACAAAAAGACAGGTGAGACATGAGTAGGACACGGAACAGAGAGTGCAGGTGGGAGATAGTGCAAGAGCCCAGCAGCATGAGGAGGCAACGTCGTGGGTTCATAATCACATGATAGTGGAAGGGTTTGGAGATGGCCGCCAGTCGGTCGATGGCCATGGATGCCAGTAGGTAGCTGTCAGTGTTCCCAAAAGCCATGAAGAAGTACATCTGGACCAGGCAGCCCACATAGGAGATAGACTTTGTGTCTGATAGTAAATTCACCAGCATCTTGGGTACAATGACTGTTGTGAAGCAGATATCCATGAAGGACAAATTGCTGAGAAAAAAGTACATAGGTGTATGGAGCCTGGGGTCAGAGTGGATGGCCAGGATGATGAACACATTCCCCACCACAGTGACCAGGTACATGATGAGGAAGATGGCAAAGAGGGGTTTCTGCAGCTGAGGGTTGGAAGAGAGGCCCAGGAGGATGAAGCCCGAAGTGCTGCTACTGTAATTCTGTAACTCCATGTCTCTGGACCTCCTTGACAGGGTTTGGGGAAGGAACGGGAGAGATGCAAATGTGAATTTGATCAAGATATTTTCTTCCCTAACCTTGAGTCTATAAAAAAAAAACCCCACTGCTATTTGTTAGAATTTTAAAGAATATTTTCTTTAAGAAAGTACAGAGATTTCCATTCCTCTGGGTATATACCCAGAAGTGGGATTGCTGGATCATATGGAAGATCTATCTGTAGTTGTTTGAGAAACCTCCATACTGTTTTCCATAGTGGTTGTACTAGTTTATAGCCCCACCTACAGTGCAGGAGTGTTCCCTTCTCTCCACACTCTTGCTAGCATTTATTATTCACCGTCTTTTTGATTATAGCCATTCTAACTGGGGTGAGGTGGTATCTCAACGTAGTCTTAATTTGCATTTTCCTGATGACTAGTGATATTGAGTATTTTTTTTCATGTATCTGTTGGCCATTTGTATGTCTTCCTTTGAAAAATATCTATTCAGCTCCTTTGCCCATTTTTTAATTGGGTTATTTGTTTTTTTGCTGTATAATTGCTTGACTTCCTTGTATATCCTGGATATTAATCCCTTGTCGGATGCATAGTTAGCAAACATGTTCTCCCACTCTTTAGGTTGTCATTTCACTCTGTTGATTGTTTCTTTTGCTGTGCAGAAGCTTTTTAGTTTGATATAGTCCCATTTGTTTACTTATTTTTTTTTTGCTGCTTGTGCTTTTGGGCTCATGTCCATAAAGCCTATGCTCAGACCTACTGAGGTATATATACACCATGGAATACTACTCTGCCATAAGAAAGAATGAAATACTCCCATTTGCAACAACATGGATGAGCCTGGAGAAACTTATGTTGAGTGAAATAAGCAAAGCACAGAGGGATAAATAACACATGTACTCACACATGTGTGGGAGCTAAGAGAGAAAGAAGGAAGTAAAGAAAGACCACAGTAGTGTGTTGGTCTTGCAGAGGGAGAGAACATTCCCTGGGCTACAAAGAACAGTGGGGGGAAAATGGGGAGGGGGAGGGAGGCTGGGGGATAATTGGGTGGGGGACATGGTGTACAAAGGCAATTTGTGGCAATGGGTATGCTGCCAGTATGAATCCGGCCCTCACATCATGGGCATGAGGGGTGACAATCAGCTTTATGTCTCATGAATATTTATAATAATTATAATAATAAAAAAAAGAATATAAGCTCCATGGGGAAAAAAAAGAAAGTACAGAGAAACTGGGAGTAAGAAAGGGGACAGTTAAAAAAATTAGAGCTGACTCCTAAATTAGAAGCTAAAGTTTATCAAGTGTATTTAGGGAACTCCATGTGTCCTAATTTGGCTGAGTTCTTCTAAATTCTCTTTGTGGAGATTCTTCTTGTCTCTTGACCAACTCCTCAGCCTCTTATTTTTTGGTCCAGTTATAGAGGTTACTGGGTTCCACTTTGAGTCAGTATGTTTTCATGAAAGGGAACCATAGGAATGAGATCCTTTCATTTTGGTGCTCTCCTGCTCATAGTTTCAGAGATGGTGGTGATAGTGGGGAAAGTACAATAATGAGCATCAGAATTAATTAATGCTCCTTGGTACCCACAGAATTCAGATTTGACTGCCTTAAGTCTTTAGAGTAAAACCTACTTAATCTTTCTTTAAACACTTCTGTTTAAATAATATAATCTGTATACTTTAATTATAAGCTTTTGGTGTAGGGATGTCATTTAAAAATAGGAATACTACCAAGAATAGCCTGAGTTACTGAGATTAGTTTTTTAGATTTATTATTTTTTTGATTACAAAACAATGTGATGTTCTAATTTGAAACATTTAAAGAGTACAAGAATATGAGACTTAAAGTGTAAGAGTCCAAATCCTACCTATATCATTGAAAAGATAAGGAAAGAATGGCTTTTGTTGCCATTATTAAGCTATTTTTCTGAGATGGTGGTCTAAGCTAGTGAAAAAGGAGAAGGAAGAACAGAAAGAGTAAAATTGTCATAATTTTTACATGACACGATCGTCTACTGAGAAAGTCCAAGATAATCACCGGAAAAACTTAAAAAACCTATGAAGATTTCACTAAAGTGGCCAGGTACAAGATAAATATACAAATATAAATACTTTCCTGTATTAGCAAAATGTCATTTGGAAAAAGTTTCAATTGACAATGGAAAGAAACTCTAAAAAACATTTATGAATAAAGCTGAAGGAAAAAAACCAATTATGACCTATATAAAGAAATTATAACAGATCACAAAATGAAGATCTGAATAAATGGAGATAATATATTGCTAAAAAAGAAGACTCAATATTTAAAAATATCAATTCTTCACAAATTAATAAAATTCAATGCACCTCTAATAAGATCCCATGATAATTTTTAACGGAACTTGTG
Source organism: Galeopterus variegatus (assembly GCF_000696425.1). Taxonomy (NCBI): domain Eukaryota; kingdom Metazoa; phylum Chordata; class Mammalia; order Dermoptera; family Cynocephalidae; genus Galeopterus; species Galeopterus variegatus. The sequence continues at coordinate 155,214 of NW_007728960.1, forward strand.
AAGGTCATTCTGAAATACATCTAGAGAAGTAAATGGCTAAGGACAGACAAGAAAATTTTGAAAAGATTAGAACAATGTTAAGAAAATGTTCTAACTCTACATTAAAAGACATAATGAAAAACAATGAGATACTGGCACACACAGAGAAAAACAAATCAATTGATCACCATAAAAATTCTATATTTCTGTATTTACACATGTGTTCAGCTTGCAATTTACATGGAACTTAATATATAATTAAGATTTATTTCATGGTGAAAGGATGAAATTTTAAATTAATGATGTTTATGACAATTGGTTGATCATTTTAACAAAATAAGGCTAGATTCCTATCTAACCCACAAATAGAAATAAAACCAAGATGAATAAGCAATCTAAAAGTGAAAAATACAAACTATGAAAAATTCTAGCTCAAAATATAGGAGCATATTTTTATTGTCTCTGGTAGAGAATGCCATTTCAAGCAAAAAATAAAATATAAAAACAAGAATGACAAAAATCTGTACCGAAAAATTTGAAAATTACACCAAAAGAAATTGTAAGCAAAACTAAAATATAAACTACTGACCCAAAGAAAAGATCTGCAACACATTTACTAAAGAAAACATATGACAGGGGCAGGAGGGTTCCGGGGAAGGCAACTACCTCTACTTTCCACTCAATTTCTCTGTAAAACTGCTATAAAAATAAAGTCTATTACCTAGAAAAAAAAAATGACAAGATGTTCAACTTCATTGGCAATCGTAAAATACAAACTAGATTGATACACAATTTTTACCCATCAGATTGGCAATACGTTTTTTGGGACAATATCCAAAGGGAAATGGACCCTCACATATGCTGGTGGTAAGAGTGTAAATCAGGGTAGGCCTTTGGGTAGTCTTTATCAGAATTGAAACTGCATCTGTTTTTTCCCACTAGTTCCACTTATAGGAATCTGTCCTTTAGAAATAGTCATATATGTGTAATACAAAGACATGTACATACACTTTTATTGTAGCATTGCTTGTAATACCAAAACAAAACAACCCACATAGAAAACAACCTAAAAATTCACAAATATGTAAGTTATTAAGCAATTTATAGTGCACTCTTATTACTGAATATCATAGAGCCTCTAAAGAAATAAGATGGCTAATGTTAGCCAAGATTTATTAGCATTCATTAAATGTCACACAGACCTAACAGCTTTGCACACCTTTTATCATTTTATCTTATCCAGACTCTAAGACTTAGGCACTATTATTATCTCCATTTATAGATAAAAAAAATTACAGTTTAGCAAAGTTAAGTAACTTACCAGATCCCACAGTTAGTAAGTGGTAGAGCTGGGATTTGAATTCAGGCAGTGCAGAGCTGGAGCTTTTTATTGCTCAGCTATGTTTTCAGTATCACACTATTTTCTATGATATTTTATTAAGTAATAAAAACAAGTTTCAGAACAATGTATATAGAATAATCCTACTTTTGTAAAGAAAAGTATCTCTTTTATGTGTGGTCTTTGTTGTGGCATATGTGTTTTTGTGTATGTGGTTGGAGTGAGATTGGAGGGATGGAGTAACTTTCATATTTAACTTTATATCGTTCATATTAAAAAATGGACACATAATTCTCTGTGTTAGATTTATAACTAATTTTATAGTTTCACTTCCTAAACAAATAGAACTGTGTGAATGTTTTAAAGTTTTTTCTCTGCTTGGATTTATACACACACTACATAGGAGTGGAGACATACTATTAACAATGCATTTTCCCCAACAGATAGTGTTATAATGGATGTTTGTGTGTGTGTGTGTGTGTGTGTGTGTATATATTGCATTCAGAAGGAATTTCTATGGTGTAGAATTGATTCTGAGATACAGAATTGTAAGTTGGAGTTTATGAATGTTGAAAAGTTTAATAGATATTCCTAACCAGAGACAACTACCCTTCCTTCTACTTCTGGGCAGTATGTTCATTAGACCCTCTGGACTCTCTCCTCATTTCTTTCACTATGTCTTTCAGCTTCACTCCTGAGACATTTTTTTCCCTGGTGGTGAAGGGCTATCTGATCACATTTGGGCTTGAACCAGGAATTCCCCAGATGTATGTGATGTTTCTCAGGAGCAATAACTTAGCCCTTCCCATTTAGTTGGATCTGCCAACAGTGTCTATTTCCTCATGCCTTGGGCAAATAATTTCATTTCTTATACCTATCAATAAGATGGGAAGTGTGTTTAATACTCCTTCTGTCCCCAGCCCCTTGTCATTTGCAGATTCAAGTGACAGGTGAGTGAAAGAGTTTGATAAAGCTCTCTACAGGTGGCTAGCATTGTTTCTCACATAAGAAGCTAGAGAAATGACATTTCAGTGATGGGTCTTGTCATCAGTTAGTGGCTGGGAAGGATCAGGAGGGACTAGGAGCCTTTCCAAGCCTCTGAAAGTCACACCATCCCACCTTAGGAGGTATTTTACTCCGTTCCTTAATAGATAGGAAAATAGACTATTTCTATGCTTCTCAGTGTTCTCCACTGGAATTTTCACATTGTGGACATTTGTCATCTCAGGTTGGTTTTCCTTTCCTTGCTTACCCACCACTTATACAGGGTACTTTCCTTAGCTACCAGCTCACATGAAACCAGGGAGCACATGTTCAAAGCATGGAATCCACTTGCCAAGTTGAATAAAAATGCAGTGTGGATAATACCCTGGGGGAAAGCTACCCATCATTCATGCACCTGCTCCCCTGAGTGAGCAAGGACAGTTGGAAAGTGACTAAACTGGAAAACATTCAGCTAACATTTATTGCACAAGTTTTATGCTTAGCTCTTATTTCATTTAACCATTTCAATAACACCCATGCTGTAGGTAGCATTATTGCTCCTCTTTTGTAGATGAGGAGACTAAAGTTCAAAGAGTCCCACAGTTGGTTAATGGTGCATGTAAGACTCAAACCCCAGTACACCTGACTCCAAATTATGTGCTTTAAGCTACTCTATCTTACCTTGTCTCCAAACCAAACACATGTAATAGAGAACTAAGCAGATGTGTCTTCTGCAAGCAGAAGTCCTCTTACTGCTAAGACCCTGAGCCTCCTTGCTGACCCACTCCTTCTCCTCCATACTTTGCTTCCACACATTAGGATTCTTTTGATTTCCTTCCTTTCTGCTCCCATTTCTGCCTCTCATTTCATAAGGCCATATACTCGCCTTTCTTCCAGGCCTTCAAAGAGGAAAGTCTGTAGGGAACTTCAGACCTATCAGATCTATCAGATCCTGAGCTACAACAGCTCTCTGATTTTGCAGCACTGGTACCTCACCTTAGGATGTTCCTGGGGCTAAGTTTTTGGAAGCCCTGCTTCTCCCCGTCTGTCCTTTTCTCATTGCCAGCAGTAGGACAAACAGATTGGCAGTGTTGGGAGTATGGTCTCATTGAAGGGATGTTCTTCAAGGGATCTGTAGGGTCCTTTTTAGGCTGGGTCCTTCTCTTTCAGCCTCTGAAATCTCTCCTTTCTGCCTAGTTTTTACTTATCCAGTTAGAGCTTCATCTCACGTCTGCTGGCTCCAGAGAAGGTGGTATCTCAGCCTAATTTCTCATTTCCTACTTAGTTTAGATTGAATGCAGCCTTAGGGATCTCAGATTCCTCACTGAATCCAGTTCATCCAGCTCTAGACTGTTCTCAGCTAACGTCTGCCCTACTTTCTGTTTTTGCCTTTCTTTTCTTGGGACTCACTGGTTTTTAAGATGCCTGGCTCTGCCTCTCTTTCAGTAATTCAATGAGATAAGCTTTTAAGTTGTCAGTTGCTCCTGGTGCTTTAGCTGTGACCAGCCAGTATTCATAAACGTAGCTGTTAACACAGAAAGTGCAGACTATGTATACTGGATATTAAGAAGGGGAGCTGTGAATGATCATAAAGCTTTGCTTGACTTTTTAGTGTCCCAGGAAAGTGATTGTTCAATTTCCACAGTTCCAGAGAAGGGAGCTCACAATATCCAGAGGCAGCCCAGTCCCCTGTAGAACAATTCTGACTCTGAAAATTCTTCCTCGTTGTGAGGTGAAGTTTGCCTTCCTATTACTGCCATTTAGTAGCTCTGGTTTATTGCCCTATTCTCATCCCTGAAAACATAGTCGAAAAAGTGTAACCCGTCCTATTTATGAACACCACCCAATATAAGATTCCCCGGATGGTGTGCACAAGACGTCTGGCTTCACTCTTTACTACTGATATTGCCCTCCTCTCCAAAAGATGGGAAGAGGCTAACAACACCTAGAGCCTCAGCAAGTCACTGAAGAGACCAGCAGCCTTGGGACACCCCCAGTGTCTTCCATGAGACTTAGAAACCTGGGGTGCAGAGAATCAGCATTCGGTACTTGATTTCAGTGACAGGCTGACCCTAGTGATGACAGGTACTGTTTACTGAGTCTTCGAAGTTTCCAGCAAACTTGGACAGCAGGTTTGAAATAAAATAGTCCTTGGCTATCCTAAAGCTACCCCAGATTCTGGATTTCTCCTTTTAATTCCATTATTTGTTAATTTCTCTGATGTCCATTTTAAAAGTCAGCCTACTGTTGCAGAGAAGCCCCTGGACTTGGAGCCAGAAGAACTGGGTTCTAAGTTTGTCTCTGCTGCTGTGTAATCTTGAAAAAATTATTTAATGTATGTTAGCCTTGGTTTTGTTAATTTCAAAGAAGTCAATGACACTTGGCCAGAAAGAGAAATACTGCATGTACTCACTTGCAAGTGGGAACTAAAAGAAAGAAAGAAAGAAAGAAAAGAAAGAAAGAAAGAAAGAAAGAAAGAAAGAAAGAAAGAACAGTCTAGAGCTGGATGAACTGGATTCAGTGAGGAATCTGAGATCCCTAAGGCTGCATTCAATCTAAACTAAGTAGGAAATGAGAAATTAGGCTGAGATACCACCTTCTCTGGAGCCAGCAGACGTGAGATGAAGCTCTAACTGGATAAGTAAAAACTAGGCAGAAAGGAGAGATTTCAGAGGCTGAAAGAGAAGGACCCAGCCTAAAAAGGACCCTACAGATCCCTTGAAGAACATCCCTTCAATGAGACCATACTCCCAACACTGCCAATCTGTTTGTCCTACTGCTGGCAATGAGAAAAGGACAGACGGGGAGAAGCAGGGCTTCCAAAAACTTAGCCCCAGGAACATCCTAAGGTGAGGTACCAGTGCTGCAAAATCAGAGAGCTGTTGTAGCTCAGGATCTGATAGATCTGATAGGTCTGAAGTTCCCTACAGACTTTCCTCTTTGATGTGATTACTAGAGGGGTGAGAAAGGGAGAGGAGGAGGAAGGTTAGGGAGAACTTGGTAAAGGGTTGGAAAGAATGATTACATTTTGTCATGATCAGTATACTAATAATCCTGACTTGATCATCATACATTGTACACAGATATTGATGTTCAACTCTTTACCCCACGGATATGTATAATCAATTGTTTCTACAAAAACAAAACAATAAAACAAAAACAAAACAGAACAAGATAACATCTGTCCAATGAGATTTTAAAGAGTGTCCACGTTTAATTGAGATGTTAGAAATGAGACATTTCCTAAATAAACTGGGCTACACAAATACGAGGGTGAAATGTGAATCTTCCGGTCATCAAATCCACTCTTTGCTCCAATGATTAGGTCCTCTCTATCTCCAAACCTCCAAGTGACTGTCCAATTGCTTGGATATCTTCTCTGATGGGGACCTCATGTTCCTTCACTATCTCCTAATAGTTTTCTCCTTACCTGTCTGGTCGGTCCTGCATGCCTCGTAGCACCCACTAATCTTAAGTTGTCTGGCATGTCACCTCTCCACTATCTCTGAGTGTGATCGTGAGTACAGCTCCACAGAACTGGGATTCTCTACGGCTATTCCAGTGGGCACAGGGCTAACAGTCAGGGGCATTTTTCTGGTTCTAGCTTTGCTATGAGTTTACTGAGTTATATCCCTGAGAAATTTGCTCATTTCTATACCAGTAATGTCAGGAAGTTTAAGATGAGTTCCCTAGCCTTTCCCACTTGTGAAATTCTTGGTCAGGGCAAGTGCACATTTAAAATGTTCTCATAGTAATTCTTTTTGTAAATTTCTTCCCTTTGTCTTAACATACCTTTGGTGTCAATCTGTTCAACTAGAGATGCTTCAGGTGGGATTTGATGAGAACCAATTGCTTGTTTTCTGCTGAGCTGGCAGTGCCTCACCCAGATGCTTCTTGCTTGGAGATATCCACTATTTTACAGTCCTTTTCCATGGATATTCTCAGTTATGGTAATATAATGAGTAGTAATTAAATAGTGCCAGGCACTGCTCTAAGAATTTTACACGCGTTAAGGCATTTAGTCTTTACAACTCTCCATTTACAGATATCAAAAGTGAGCTCCTGTGGTGTAGAGAACTGAAGTGACTTGCCTAAGAACACACTGCCAGATGGTTGTGAGTTCTAGCCCCAGAGTGTGTGCTTTTAATCCCTGCGTTGTCCTAACTTTCTGTTTACCTGTTCTTCTGCTGACTCCATTTCCTGGAGATCACTTCGTGGGTCTTAGGTTGCAGGATGTGGGCTGCATCCTCTAAAGGGTCCTGTGCCTAGAACAGCGTCTTGCATGGAGGTGCTTCAAATATTTGATATTTGACCAAAGGGAGAGAGAGGGGAAAAGTAGGGATAGATGTTGTTTTCTGGCTTTTAAGATGGAAGAGAGAAGATAGGGTCAGGAAAAGTTTCCAGCAAATTTTATTTTGCCAAAATACCTGGCAAAAGGTATTTTGCAAATGTGATTAAAGTTGAAGACATTAAGATAGAAAGATTATTCAGGTTTATCCAAGTGGGTTCAACCCAATTACATAAATCTTTCAAAGCAGAAGATCACGTGAAGATGTTGACTTCACAGTCCGTTACCAAAGACCACTCAAAGCCTGCCTACCTGTGAGCTTGACAGAGGAGATTCAGGGTCCTGGACAGGCTTGCTGGCCTGTCAGGGGGTTGCGATAAGGCTCTGAATATCAGAAGAAGGAGGCCTGTTGAAATGTAGATCCAGCCTCAGTGTTGTGCTGGTTTTTCTCTACCTACAGTGGGAATTGGTGATAGAAAGGGAGACCCAGGAGCCTGTCCTCTTTGCGTGCCAGAGCCCTGGGAGGATTGGCCCTGTGGTCTTCCCAGGAGGGTAGAACATTACTGATGCCCTCACTGAGCTCTGTAGGGAACCTGGGCTCCACACATGTACCCTCTCATGCCCGGGAAGGGAATTAGAGCCATACAGCAGGAGGGGATGGAGGTGTGTTCATGCACATGTGTACTCTATGTGCATGTGTGTTCATGCACATATGTGTATATTCTATATACATTCATGTAGTCTGGTGCATGTCTTTAGGCCTATGAATGCCTACTTGGAAGGAGAGGTTTTGGCCTCTGACATCCTTGAGGTTCTGTGTCTGCATGTATGACTTCATTTAGGTGCAGGTGTAGTGGTGTCGGGAAGGGGCTAAGGTGTGGGCTCTGGAGCCAGACTGAGTAGATTCTCGTTTTTTTTTTTTTTTGTCTTTATCCGTGTCCGGCAACAGATCGCAACCCTCAGTGTTGCCCCTGTACCGGACCGGGGACCGGCAACGGGATCGCAACCCTCGGTGTTGCTCCCGCGCCTCGCTCAGCCAGTGAGCGGGAACCGGTCTGTATGTGGGATCCGAACCCTCGGGCGGGAGCGCCACGGCGCTTCCCAAGCAGTGCACTATCCAGTGCGCCACCGGGCCGGCCCCCTGAGTAGATTCTGATGCTGAATCTGCGTCTTACAAGCCGGGTACCTTTTGCAATATGTAACATTTCTGAGGTTCAATTTTTGTTTGTTCTCTGTATACCTTTCTTAAACATTTTATTGCTTCAGTTTCCTTAGCCAAACTGCTTACATTTGAATCCCAGTTCCCCGAATTACTAAGTGAGTAATTTTGGACAAGTGATTTAGCTTCACTAACTCACATTGCCCTCATCTATAAATGGCACAGCAACCACAACTTTAAGATAGGTATTTTCTTTTTTATTCTTGTTTTTTTCCATTTAAACAGGTTTTATTTTTTAGAGAAGGTTTAGATTCCTAGCAAAATTGATCAGAAAGTATAGAGCATTCCTATATCCCCCTGTTCCCACACATGCACAGCCTCCCCCATACCAACATCGTAGCTCCTCAGAGCCAAATTCAGTGGGTTTCCAGGTGTTGTGAGGCTCCATAGGCGCCTCCTTGTCTACACTGATGTCATACTTACTTTTCAGGGGTGTGCACATCTCTATCTTGCTCATATATACTTTTCGGGGTGTTTACATGGAGAATAAATGACTTTACCTGGTATTCAAGACCTTTGTAATCTGACTACAAACATTTTTTCCCCTCTTCCCACACCTCAACCCTACTGCTTTGTTTTCCCACCACTAAACTATTTACATTCTTCAAACACACTTCTTTAAGCATTTGATTCTAATCTTCCCTCACCCCCTTTCACCTGGGAAATTGCTGCACCATCCTCCCCCACCAGTCCTGGGATCTTTATTTTCATTCATTTCTTCATTGGATAAAATACTTACTGAGGTAGGCAGAAGGATAGCCCCCTAATGGGATTTAAAAAGTCCACATTTTAAATCCCTTGAACCTGGGAATATGTTACCTTACCTGGCAAAAGGTATTTTGCAAATGTGATTAAAGTTGAAGACGTTAAGATAGAAAGATTATTCAGGTTTATCCAAGTGGGTTCAACCCAATTACATAAATCTTTCAAGGCAGAGAACCTCCTGGCTGTGATCAGAGAAAGTTTCATTGATCTTTTGTATGATTTTTTTGGTTTCTACTTCTTTTAGTTCTGCTCTGATCTTTACTTTCTGTCTTCTAATTTTGTTCATGTTTTTCTAGGTCTTTGAGGTGTATCATTAGATTGTTTATTTGAAATATTTCTATTCTTTTGAATAAGCATTTATTGCAATAAACTTTCCTCTTAGTACTGCTTTTGCAGTCTCCCACAGGTTTTGGTATTATCAATAGTTTCAAGAATTTCTTTTTAATTTCCTGTTTAATTTCTTCTTGGACCCAGAAGTCATTCAGGAGCATGTTGTTTAATTTCCATATTTTTGTATAGTTTCCTGAGTTTCACTTGTTATTGATTAATAGTTTTAATTTGTTGTGGTCTGAAAATATATTTATAAAATGATTTAACTTTTAAAAAATCTGTTAATACTTAATTTATGACCTAATATGAGGTCTCTCCTGGAGAATATTCTATGTGCAGTTGAGAAGAATGTATATTCTGTGCTTTTTGGATGAAATGTTCTGTAGATATCTGCCAAGTCCAATTGGCCTAAAGTGTGGTTTAAGTCCTGTGTTTCTCCATTGATTTGTTGTCGGGATGATCCATCTGGTGTTGAGAAAGGGGTGTTTAAGTCTCCAGCTATTATTGTATTTGGGTCTATCTCTTTCCTTATTTCTAGCAGTGTTTTCTTTATATATGTGTGTGCTGTAATGTTGGGTGCGTATATATTTATGATTGTTCATCATCAGATGACTGGATTTGGAAAATACAGTGCATATACACAATGGAATACTATTCTGCCATAAAAAGAATGAAATACTGCCATTTGAAGCAACATGGATGAACTTGGAGAATGCCTTGTTAGGTAAAATAAACCAGGCTCAGAAAGAGAAATACTACATTCCCTCACTGATAAATGGGAACTAAAAAACAAACAAACAAACAAACAAACAAGATACAAAAATCACAATAATATATTGAGCTTCCAAAAGGAGAGCAGAACTGATGTTACTAGATGTGGAAAGGGGGATCGGAAGGGAGGTAAGGGAGGAATTGGTAAAGGGCCATGATAATGTTGAATATACTAATTATCATGATTTGAGCATCACATATTGCACACAGATAATGGTATTCAACTCTCTACCCTACAGAAATGTACAATCAGCTATGTTACAATAAAAAAAAATAAAAATAAAGAAAAATAACATATGTTGGTGAGGTTGTAGAGAGCTGGAAACTCTATACATTGTTGGTGATAAAGTAGATCAGTATGGTTTATGAAGAAGCCTCTAAAACTACAAATAGAATTACTATGTGAGCCAGAAATTCCACTTCTCAGTATATATCTAAAGAAATTGAAATCATTGTTGAAGAGATATCTGCACTCCCATGATCACTGCAGGTTTATTTACAATAGACAAGTTATGGAATCAACTTAAGCATCCACCAACAGATGAATGGATAAAGAAAACATATCTGAGGGACTTCAGAAAGTTTGTGGAAAATGGAATTAAAAGATAAAAAAAATAAACTTTATTTGTCAACATAATCACCCTCAAGTTCAAGACACTTTTGTAAGCAGTGATACCAGCCAGTTAGTTCATTCCTAAAGATCTGAGGATCCTGGGGATTTAACCATGTCAATGAAGTCTTTTTTTTAAACATTATTAATTGTTTCTTCAGTTAATGTAAATCTTTCTTAAGATTAGGAAATATATAGGCCAGACAGAACCAAATCAGGGCTATAAAGTGGATGCCTAATAATTTCCCATCAAAACTGTCACAAAATTGCTCTCGTTTTATGAGAGGAATGAGCAGGAACATTGTCATGGTGAAGAAGTACTTTCTGGTGGAGGTTTCCAGGTGTTTTTCTGCTTAAATTTTGGCTAACTTTCTCAAAACACTCATAATAAGCAGATGTTACTGTTCTTTGGCCCTCCATACATTCAACAAACAAAATGCCTTGAGCATTCCAAAAACCTATTGCCATGACCTTTGCTCCAGACAGGTCTGCTTTTGTGACTGGACCACTGCCACCTCTTGGTAGCCATTGCTTTGATTGTGCTTTGTCTTCAAGATTGAACTGGTAAAGCCATGTTTTGTTTCCTGTTACAGTTCTTTGATGAAATGCTTCAGGATCTTGATCCCACTTCTTCAAAATATCCAATGAAAGCTCTGCTCTTGTCTGCAGCTGATATGAGCTCAATAGTTTTGGTTTCCATGGACCACTAAGTGCTCAACTAACTTTTTCATCAGACTTGTGTTGGCTATTGTTTCTGCCATTAATTATCAGTCCTCTTCAATTAAGGTATGAACAAGATTAATTTTTTTTCTTGCAAACTGCTGCTGTGGGCTTAATCTTCAAGACTGGCTTGTCTTGTCTTAAAATGAGTTATCCATTTGTAAATTGTTGATATTTTTTAGTGGGAGGAGGCATTGTTTCCGTAAACTTTCCATTAAGTATCAAAGATTTCACCCTTCTTCCACCCAGGCTTTCCCATAAATTTAATGTTCTTGCTTCAATTTTAGAAGAATTCATGTTGTTCTGATAGGGACTCATTTCAAACTGATGTCTTATCCTTCCCAGTGACTTCAGATATATTATGATAAGTTAGTGAAAGTTTATTTTGGTCCCCCAAATTTGCAATCCGAGCATAATTTTTTCATAATATCCATTTTCCATGAACTTTTTGAAGACAACTCTTATCCACATTATGGAATACTTCTACTAAGCATTTAAAAAGAAGGAAATTCTGTCATTTTCAACAACATGAATGAACCTGGGGGAAATTATGCTAAATGAAACAAGGAAGACAGAGAAAGGCATAAACTGCACATTTTTTCTTCTATGTGGAATCTAAAACAATTGAACTCAGAAGCAGAGAGAATGGTGGTTATCAGAGCTTAGGGGGTAGGGAAAAAGGAAAGATGTTGGTTAAAGGGTAGAAATTTAGAGTTAGAAGAAATAAGTAAGTATTTAAGGTGAAAAATGTGTTAATTAGCTTGAATCCATCATTCCACACTGTGTACATATAACATCACTATGTGTCCTGTTGTAGTTATATATGATTCTATTCTGTCAAAAAAAAAAAAATCAGTGTACTTTTTCACTTCATCATGTACCTGATCCCATCTCCCTCCCATATGAGGTTTTTGATGTCACAATATCCATCTTGTTATATTGTTTATCTTTTAACAGTTTATTGTAGCTGTTATTATTTTTTAATAGTTTTGAATTTTAAACTTCACAATAGAGATATAAATGATTTTCACACCACCATGACAGTATTAGAGTATTTTTAATTTAATTGTGTACTTACTTTTAGTGGCAAGTTTCATACTTTCATATGTACTTGTGTTACCAATTGGCATCCCTTTCTTTCATCTTGGAGAACTCCGTTTAGCATTTCTTGTAAGACAGATCTGTTTGTGATAAATGCCCTCAGCTTTTGTTGGTTTGGGAAAGTCTTTATCTCTCCTTCATTTCTGAAGGACGACTTTTCAGGGTATACTATTCTTGGTTAGCAGTTTTTTTCCTTCAGTACTTTGAATATGTTATTCCTACTTTCTCCTGGCGTGTAAGGTTTCTGCTTAAAAGTCCAAGGCTGGCTGTACTGGAATGACCTTGTATGTTGTTTTGCTTCATTTCTTTTGCTGATTTCAGGATGCTTTTACTGTCTTTGATTTTTGAAAGTTTGCTTATAGTATGTCTTGGGGTAGTCTTTGGATTGAATGTGATTGGAGACCTTTGGTTTTCCTATACTTGGATATTTACGTTTTTTTCCAGGTTTTGACAGTTATCTTCTGCTATTGCTTTAAATAAAATTTTTACTTCTTTATCTTTGTGGCACTGAGTTTTACTAGGGTGGGCCAAGTGTTGATGTCTGAGCAAAGCCCAGTGCTCACTGCCCTCTCTTTCCCCCAGTGGAAGGTTTTTCTCTCTATGCTGTACTGCCTGAGGCTGGGGGAGTGGCAATGTAGGTAACATAAATCTATGCCTACCCACTTAAATGCATTTTTTCTGGTTTCTGTGCTATATACAGGTGCTTTGATCTCTCACTTGGTTTCCTTAGCTCTTACAAAGGTATTTTTGTGCATCAACAGTTGTTCAAATTGATGCTACTGTGGAGGGTGAGTTCTGGAAAGCACTATTTTGCCATCTTGTTGATGTCCAGACCTCTGCTTTCATGTCTTATTTACAGTTTTACCCAGTTTCTTTGGAGTACAGATTTTTCTTCACGATTCAGAGAGCTCTTTAACATGTTAGTTTCATTTGCTTTGCAATTTTTAATGAAGATAGTGCAGCTATGGGTTGCATATCTTAAAGGTGATTGATGACTTCAATGAATTCTCTAATGTTAGAATTTCATTCGGAGATTTGGGGGAATACCAGGGACTTCTAGGATCTTACAGATAAGAATGAGTTTACAATCAGTTTCTTTCCCCTGAAAATGAATGATGACAGGGAGAGGATACTGGCCCAGGAACCACAAGACTTAGATGGTCTTAGATGTGCTGCTAATAAGCTGTCTGATTTATTAAACATTTTATCATGAAAAATTTCAAAGAAAAATATAGAACATAGTATAATTAAATGCCATGACATATGACCTAGTATGATAATTGTAAAAATTTTGCCAATCTTGGTTCATCTTTCAAATTGTTTAACTGCTGGTATTTTAAAGAAAATCTCAGATATCACATAATTTCATCAGTGTACTTCAGGATGCATATTTAAGGAATGAAAAAGTGTTTAAAAACTACAATATCATGATCATCCCTGAAAAATTGACATTAATTCATTGATATCACCTAATCCTAAACCATGTTCAAATTCCTTTGTCTTAAAAATTACCTTTTCCAGTTGATTTTTAAAAAATCAGAACCCAAAATAATGTCCACAATTTACATTTTTGTCATTATATTTCTTAATCTATAATAGCCTTCTAACTACTTTTTGGGTATTGCTTGCTTATTGGTACTCAATAAAATAGGGCATATTGAACCTACTTCGTAATTTTTCTTCTCTACCTCTCTTAAAACCTGATTTAAAAAACATTCCTTAATTCTAAGTTAACACATAATAGGTAATCATCAAACTTATTCCATTTTTCATATCCCGTAGCCATTATCCCCCAAATTTGTTTATTGTCATGTATATGTACATTGCCAGAGCATTTATTCATTAAATTTTGTACTTTCTCCTTTATAACTATCATTTTGTATTAGTTCTACAGGTAAATATATGATTTCTGTTCATCACCAATTCTTAAGTTGGTGTCTCTTCACTCATTTTGTTGTATGCCTACACTTCTCCAGCATCATTAAGCCTTATTAAGGATCACTTTGCATTTACAGTTGAATGGACAAAACCTTTATAAGTTTTAGCTTCTGTTCTTAAATTTGCCTGCCATAAATTTTGGTGAGTTTAAGCTAATTAATTTTTGCGTTTTTCCTATCATCAGCTCAGGGAGATACTGTTAATTGCTTCTGTTTCGTTTTGCTTAGATGCTGACACCATATGGGTCGTGTAGCTTTTGGTCATTTGTCCATACCTCCTTGTATTTTAGGATCTATGGGGATGCTTTTGTCTTAGAGTTGTTTTATTATTCCAGTTGTGCTATTTTCATAAGACTACAGGGGAACTCAAAATCTAAGCTGCCCTATTAGGTCTAATGATCATACAATTAGAGCCTCAGAGAAAGAGAAAGAGATTGGGGCAAAAATATATTTCAAGAAATTTTGAACTAGTTGTTTTTTTCAAATATAGAGAAAAATATTTATTCATAGATCTAAAAGTCTCAATAACCCCCAAGAAGGATGAACACAAAGAAATCTGTACACAACCATGGTCAAATTGCTGAAAACCAAAAATAAAACCATCCAGAGCAAAGACAATTTTCCTACAGGAAGAACCAAGGTAAGAATGACAGCTTACTTTTTAGAAACAATGCAAGCCATGAGACGATGGAACAATATGAACACAAATTAAAATCATTGCCTCCATATTCTCTCTGTACTTGTTCCTTAACTCACTACAGTCTAGCTCCTTTCATTCCTTCATTGCAAATCTGCCAAGCTTATCAATGGCCATCATGTTACTAAAACCCATGGACAATTTTGGAGCTTATTTTGCTTAACTGTCATCATATTTTGATGCTGATTAATAGCCTCTGCCTCTTGAAACTTCCTATTTTCGGATTCTATGACTTCTTTTTTAAAAATCCCCTTTGCTAATACCTTCTCTATCACACTCTTCCATGACAACCGTATTCAGCACTCCTCCCCAGGTCCTCAGATCTCATGCTACACACTCTTCTTAGTTGATATCACTTACTCTGATAAACAGGCAAAATATGTTCAATAAATGATATTTCCCATAGTTCAGAATTGATTAAAATCTCTAATATTTATGTACACAGAATGAGCTTGTACTAGAAAGACCCAATACATTCTCTTTACGATTCTTTTATCATAACACAGCATTATAGCATTATTCTCCTATTGTAATCAATCAGCCTCCCAGGTACCTATATGGTGCAAGGAGAAGCTGGCAAAGAAGTTTCTGGTCTATTCTCAAGGGCTATGCAGAAGTTTTACATCCAGTGTGGCAAGATGTTCAGAGGACTGCTTAGACCCTTTCTCTGATTATATCTACCTTCATAAGAAATTTGTTTCCTTTTATGATGCTTACTAGCAAATTTCCAGGTTAACTTCTGGGCTCTCTTGTTTGAATAACAAAAATATTAAAGTCTTCAGATACTCCTTACCCACTGCAGCTCACTCCTCGTGAAAGGTAACAGGATGTCTTCTGGGACTTAGTCTCATATTCTGACAAACACAGCACTTCAGGTGCAAATGAGAAGTGTAGGACTTATCTGAGGGCCAGACTGGGAACTCTTTTACCTTAAAGTGCTATCTTATTGTCCTTTGTTATCTAGGATTCGTTTTGGTTTGAACATTTGGGAATACATATAGGATTACACATAAAAGATCTGGTTTTTGTAGTGGCCATGCATTAGTTGAGGAAAATAAGTCTGGGTTGGTGGCGACATTAGGTCAGAACTAAAAAATATATGCTGGGATTCTTGGGATCAAAGGATTTTTACTTTTATGAGTGAATGTAGTCTGTAATTGATAAATTTATTTTTTTAGTATATGCCAGGAATTTCTCACATTCTAAAGGAGCTTAGAGTACTTGGTTAAACATGAGAAAACTGTGGCAAATAAATAAAGGGAGTGGAAAGTACACATATCTTCTAGGCCGGCATTCCCCAAACCAAGTGATTGGGGGGAGACAGTGGTGAAGACCAGTGTGCCTGTACAAATATGAAGGCTACTGCAAATTGAGTTTCTTTCCTGGCTTGGTAGTTACTCCCTGATGATTGGAGGAGGACATAGTGAAAGCAATGGCAGGGACCTTGATGTTGGATCCTAGATGTCCCTGTGTTCCACTAGACAACCACACACCTCCTGCCATATCTTTAAGGCTGAAAGACTTGTATTCAACTTCAGGTCCTGTCATTAATAAGCTTGTGACCCTGAAAAGCTGCTCATTGTGAGAACTTGATGAAATAATTGAGGCTAAAGGACTCCAGAGAGAGTATAAGTCTGACACTCTTGTTGCTATTGACAGTAGCAGAATGAGGGGGGATTGATGAAGCAACTAATTCACACTACTGTGTTTGTGTGTTAACACAGTTGTGCAGTCATCATCAAAACTGTTCACAAAATACTTCTGCCTTTTCATCTCATAGGCACATGGTTGGATTGTGTCTCCTGGCTCCCTGTGTTTGGGTGAAGTTATGATATTAGTTGTGGACAATGAATTATGGTCAGAAGTGTTGTGGGTAACTTCTACTCGGATTATTTAATGGGCAGTGTGAAATCTTGAGGAGTCTTTCTCAGCTCCTGACAGAGTGATGATTAATGTTTACAATGGTGCATGATCTGTCATTGTGGGTTGCTGAGTATTTAAAATAAGCAGCACCCTTACACTATTTTATGGTGACCATGCAATGTGAATAAGAAATAAACCTTAAGACTTTGATGTTGTATTCTAGCAAATCCTGTGTTATTCTGACCAATATACATTGCTTTTTCCAGAATATAAAGAGGAAGTTAGTGAGGATGCTGGGCATGTGGAGAAAGTAAGAATTAAGGGGGAACAGAAAATGAGATGGGTACAGATGTTTACCTATATATGATGGTTCAACTAAGGATTTTTTGACATTACGATGGTGCAAAAGTGTACACGTTCCCCAAATAGTGTACTTCAAATTTTGAGATCTTCAATACTTTATTATAAAATAGGCTTTGTGTTAGATAATCTTGCCCATTTGTAGGCTAATATAAGTATCCTGAATATGTTTGAGATAGGCTAGGCTAAACTATGATGTTCAGTAGGTTAGGTGTATTAAATGCGTTTTAGGCTTACTGTATTTTCAGCTTACAATGTGTTTATCTGGACATAACCACATCAAAAGTCGAGGAACATCTGTATTGAGAATTCACACTGTCATGACACTTTGGTGTTGATAGGTGCAGTAAATATTCTTTGCAGATTCTGCTGTCTTTCAAGTCATACTTTCCTTTCTTTCCTTACTCTCAAATTAGAAAAGCCTCATAGGGCTCTTCACTGTCCCTCCATCATATTCCAATGTTTATTACCTCTACATGCTCTGGTAGTTTTTACTATATGAAATGATCAGCTCATTTCCTCATCCTTTGAACCTTCCTCTGCACAAATTTAGTCTGTCCTTTGGGATGACTATGTCCTTCTTTCAAGAAGTCTTTCCCAATTTCCTACCAAACCCATGTAGTTTCTTTTGGAAATGAATGGGATTTTATCACTCCTTCACTTCTGGCCATGGTCAGGCTTACTGAAGAGTTATTTGTAGGAAAGCTTTATTTCACTGTATGGGTGCCAGACCACTGAAGGTTGCTGAAAATGCTTTCCTGGAATCAGGATTTCTAGCAGAACCTAGCCAGGGACTGAATATGTAGTGGGTCAAGGGCACTGACAAAAGACAAGCATTTTACTACCGGGCCAATGCTCTTATGGTATCCAGCTCTGCCTCTCATGTCCTCTTTGAGGGCCATGTGGAAAAGGGGTAGGAAGGAAGGATAATCTGAAAATCTCTTAGGTCATCTCCTAGTTATGACATTCCATCATTTTGTTCTATGAGTGAATTCTGTCCCTTAATTTCTTCAACCCCCTTTTCATATCTTTGTTCCTCAGGCTGTAGATGAAAGGATTCAGCATGGGTGTCACTACTGTGTACATAACTGTGGCTACCCGGTCCTTCACCACTGAGTACATGGACAGGGGTCGAAAATAGACATAGATGACACTCCCATAGAACAGGACCACCACGGTGAGGTGGGAGCCACAGGTGGAGAAGGACTTCCACTTCCCAGCTGTGGAGGGGATTCTGAGCACAGTGGCGATGATTCGTAGGTAGGAGAAGAGGATGCACAGGAAGGGGGTCACAATGACAGCCAGGGTCTCTGTCATGACCACAATCTGGCTGGAGGACGTGTCAGAGCAGGACAGCTTTAGCACAGGCTGGGTATCACAGAAAAAGTGCTTAATGACATGGGAAGCACAAAAAGACAGGTGAGACATGAGTAGCGAGACATGAGTAGCACACGGAACAGAGAGTGCAGGTGGGAGATAGTGCAAGAGCCCAGCAGCATGAGGAGGCAACGTCGTGGGTTCATAATCACATCGTAGTGCAAGGGGTAGCAGATGGCCACAAGCCGGTCGATGGCCATGGATGCCAGCAGGTAGCTGTCAGTGTTTGCAAAGGCCATGAAGAAGTACATCTGGACCAGGCAGCCCACGTAGGAGATAGACTTTGTGTCTGATAGTAAATTCACCAGCATCTTGGGTACAATGACTGTTGTGAAGCAGATATCCATGAAGGACAAATTGCTGAGAAAAAAGTACATAGGTGTATGGAGCCTGGGGTCAGAGTGGATGGCCAGGATGATGAACACATTCCCCATCACAGTGACCAGGTACATGATGAGGAAGATGGCAAAGAGGGGTTTCTGCAGCTGAGGGTTGGAAGAGAGGCCCAGGAGGATGAAGCCTGAGGTGCTGCTACTGTAGTTCTTTATCTCCATACTCTGGAATTCCAGGACAGGGTTTAGAGAAGCAGTGGGAGACATGCGAATGTCAATTTGATCAAGACATCTTCTTCTTAACCTCAAGCCTATAAATAAAGGACACTACTATTACCAAGGTTTTTAAAAGAACATTTACATCTGTTGCACAAGAGTTTGCCGGGCAGTGGAGGAGGAATAAAGCATAAGCAGAAGTGGGAGTAGCCTATCTAAAGGTGTGGAGTGTCACACGTACACCAGGACTAGTGCAGGAGATACACAGCAATTACTCCCAGTGGTACAAGAGGACGGGTCCCTGAGCCAGGATTCAAATCCTGCCATTTACCACTATGTGACCTTCAACTACTTTCTTGACTTCTTTGTGCCTCTGTATTTTCATCTTTAAAGTAGAGATAGCAGGCTTTGTGAGAGTTAAATGAGTAGATTAACTTGAAGTGCTTAAATCAGTGCTTGCCCAAAGAAAGTCTTCAGAAAACGTTGGCTTTAATTAATGCTATTACTCTCATGTTTTCTATTAGAAGATGAGAGTTAAGAAGGCTCACTTAAATAGTGGTTACCAGAGGCAAGGAAAGGGAGTTGTGGTGGGGTGGGGAAGGGTTGGTAGACGAATGCAAAGTCACAAAGTTATAGTTAGGTAAGAAGAATAAGTTCTGGTGTCCTGGGGTATCGATAGCTAATGATATCATATTTTATATTTCAAGATAGCCAGAAAAGAGGTTATCAAATGTCATAAGCACGAGAAAATGATAAATGTTTAGGTGATACATATGCTAACTATTCTGATAAGATCATTTTACAGTATATGCACGTATTGAAACAATAAACTGTGCCCCATGAACATGTATAATAAAAAAATTAAAAAATACAATAAAAAGGAAACCTCACAATATTCTTATTTGAGTTCAATGATTCCTGTGGGATTAGATAAAGGCTGCACCCTCAGGTCTGCACATTGTCTTGGAAACAACTTTCACCATTTGGCACTGGTTTTAGGAGGTAAAACATACAGTGCATATTGTTTAAATAGAGAAGTATTAAAATAGGCCACACATTGGAACAAATACGGTGTTCCTATTACTGGTGAGGCAAACAAGACAGCATGTTGAACCAAAACAAGAAAAAAAAAAGAGAGAGAGAGAGAATGTGTGCTTCAAGAAACTGCATATGTTAAGTGAAACAGGCCAGGCACAGAAAGAAAAAAAAAATAAAAAGAAAGAAAGAATAAATAATTACAATAATGTACTGAACTTTTAGAAGGAGACAAGAGGACATTGGTTACTAGAGGAGGCAAAGGGGAAGGGGAGGTTAGCGAGAAACTGGTTAATGGACACAAGGAATGATCATGTTTTGTAATAATGAACATGCTGATTATCTTGATTTAATCATCACACATTGTTCACAGGTATTGACATTCAACTCTGTGCCCCACAAATATGTATAATCAATTATTTTTCAATTAAAAGAAAAAAGAAACTACAGAGAAACAGACAGCAAAGCCCAACAAGGGAAAAGTTAGAAAACTCCAAGCTGTCTTCCGATTAGAAACTGAAGGTTTTCCTTGTGTGCTTAGGAACTTCTACGTGGCCTAATTTGTCTGAGTTCTTTTCAATTCCCTTTCTAAAGGTCCTTGTTAGGTTGTTTCTTGACCAATTCCTTAGTCTCCCTTTTTTTGTTTTTTGTGTTTTGTTTCAGGGGTAGAGGGAGCTGGGTTCGACCTTGACTCATGATGCATTCATGCAAGGCACCCACGTGAACGAGGTCCTCTCATTCAGTGTCTTCTCTTATTCATAGGGTTGTAGGTGGTAGTGGTAGTGGGGATAGGACAAAAATAAACATCAGAATTAATTAATACTTCTTGGTACTAGAGAATTAAGATGAGATTTTCTCAAATCTTCAGAGAAAAACTGCTTGATACTTAAGCATTTCTTTTTGGCTAATATGACCTGGATACTTAATAAGCTTTTGGTCCAGGGATGTCACTCAAAATAGAAATACCAGGAACAGCCTATGTAACTGAGATTAGCTCTTTAAATATATTAATTGTTCTGATTGCAAAACTATGAAGTCTTCATTCTAAACATTTAAATATTACAAGAATATAAAACTCAGAGTGTAAAAGTCCAGTTTCCACCAATATCATGAAAAAGACAAGCCAAAGATAGTCCCCTTACCATTATTAAGCTACATTGTTCAGATGGAGGAGCAAGCTAGCAAAAAAGTAAAACGAAAGAAATGGGAGGAAAAACATTAGAAAAGATGACATTGTCATTATTTTATTTTTAGGTATCACAATTGTGTACCATGAAAATCCAGGATGATATCTGAAAACCTTTTATAATCTATAATAATTTCATCAAAGTTGTCCAACACAAGATAGACATACAAGTATTAATACTGTTTCTGTGTTAGAAAAATGTAATGGGAAAATAGTTTTGATTGACAGTGGCACAAAAGTCTAAAAATACTTAGAAATAAACCAGAGGAACAACAACAGCAAAAAAAGAGTGATACCTATCTCAAGAAACTATAGAACACAACACAAAATAAAAATCTGGATAAGTGAAGATGAAGACTCTATATTTAAAAATGTCAATTATTTTCATATTAATGAAGTTTAATGCACCACTAATAAGCCCCCAAGGAAATTTTTAAAAAATTTATTTTAAATTTTATTGATTATACACGCTCATGGGACAAGAGCTGTGTCCAAGATGTGGTGAGCAAATTAATGCTGTCAGCGTTCCCACCACTTCAAATTGCAATTATTCCTCATGTCCCCCACCCAAACTTTCCCCAATACCCACTCTGTGCCCCCCACGCAGCCCACCCTGGCAACCTAGGTCTGTTCTTTCTTTGCAAATTCAACATACCACTGTGGTCTTTCTTTCCTCAAGGGAAGTTTTAATGGAACTTGAGAAGGTTGTTCTAAAATTCATGTAGGGGAGTGAATGGCTAAGGAAAGACAAGATCATTCTGAAAAAATTAGAATAATAATGGGAAATTTTTCTAACCCCCAACCAAAGCATAGAATAATAGAAAACAATAAGATCATGACATACACATAGAAAAATCCAAAAATGGATCAAAAGAAAAAAAAGAATTTTGTGTATTTATACATGTATTCAGATTGTGATGTGTATTGAACTTAATTTGTAATAAAGATTTATTTCATAGCAAGAGAGGGAATGAAGTATTAAATGAATAATAAAAGGATACTTCAAAAACTTCATGGAGAGATTTGTATTATCTTTCAATTCTATTTTTCCACAAACTTTTAAAACTACACTTGTATTTATGACAATTGGAATATTTGAAAAAAAATGAGCCTAGGTTTCTGTCTATCCTACAAATAGAAATAAACCCAGATGGATGACTAATATAAAAGCAAAAAATTGTGAACTATTAAATAAGTCACCAGTCAAAATTAAAGGAGCATAGTTTCCTGATCTCAGGATGGGAACAGTATTTCAAGGAAGAAGTGAGATGTAGAAACAAGAAGTGATCCAATAGAGGGAGGGAACATTCCTAGGGCTACAAATTGGAGTGGAGGGGCCAGGGGGAGGGGGAGGGAGGTTGGGGATAATTGGGAGGGGACAAAGGGTACAGAAGTAATTTCTGGTAATGGGTATGCCCCCAGTATGAATCTGGCCCTCACATTGTGGGCAGGAGGTGGGACGGTTAGCTTTGTATCTCATGCATATTCTTAATAATAATAAAAAAAGAAATACTGTAGTAAAAAATTTGAAAATTACACCAAAAGAGACCATAAGTACAGTACAATATAAGTTAAAATATTAACAATTTGACTCAAAGAAAATATATACAACACAGTTACCAAAGAAAACATTTGAAAGGATGTGAAAGCTCATTGGTTATCAAAAATTCAAATTAGACTTAAATACAATTTTCACTTAGATGGGCAGTAATTTTTTTTTGGCAGTATTTATAGAGAAATAGACCCTCACATATACTGGTGGTAAGAGGGTAAATCAGTCTAGGCCTTTTGGTAATCTCTATCATAATTGAAACACTGCATCCTTTTATCCAACAGTTCTACTTATAGAAAGCTTTATCCTTTAGAAATAGTCATATATGTGTCACTCAAAGGTATGTACACACATTTTTGTTGTAGATTGCTTATAATACCAAACCAAACCAACCAACCAACCAAGCAAAACAACCCACAGAGGGGGCAACTAGATATGTACATATGGGTGAATTGTTAAGCAATTAATAGTGCATTCTTATTCACTATCATGCAGTCTCTAAAGAAATGATGGCTAATGTCAGCCGACATCTATCAGCAAACAATATTTATCTCACACTGAACGAGGTGCTTTGCACATACTTTACCATTTTATTTTATCCAATCCTAAGAGATAGGCACTATTATTATTCCCACTTTATAGATTAAAAAAATTAGAGTTTAGCAAAGTTAAATAACTTTCCAGATCCCACAGTTAGTAAGTGGTGGAGCTGGGATTTGAATTCAGGCAGTCTGATGGCAGAGCTGGAGCTCTTTATTAGTAAGCTATGCTATCACTATCACACTATGGTCTGTGATATTTTGTTATGTAAAACAAGCAGGTTGCAGAACAATATATATATATATATATCATAATTTTATTTTTATAAAGAAATTCTCTTTTATATGTTGTGTTTGTTGTGGTGTGTGTGTTTGTCTTCTGAAGTGAGATTGGAGGGATGGTGTGAGGATTAACTTTCATATTTAACTTTATATGATGTATATTTTATTTTAGTTTATTGACAAAATAAAAATTTCATATATTTTTGGTATATAACATGATGTTTTGAAGTATGTATACATTGTGGAATGGCTATATTGACCCAAATAATTTATGTATTACCTCACATACTTATTTTTTGTGGTGAGATTATACTGTTTACATTTAAAAAATAATGGACACTTGATTCTTTGTATTAATTTTATAATTAAAAAGGTGAAAGTCCCTACAATCTCACTCCTTAGAGAGCTAGCATTGTGTGCATATTTAAATTTTTTTTCTCTTCATAAACCTATATTCATACTATATACAGAATTGGGATCACACTCTCATATGCTTTTTTCTCTTCGCAGATTGTTATAATGGATATTATTGTGTGTGTGTTTCTGTGTGATTGTGTGTGTGTGTATGAGAGGTATTAAAAAGTTCATGAAAATGTCCGTATTATCTTTTAATAACATTTTCTCATGAACTTTTTTGAAGTACCCTCATTATATAGCTGTGTGTGTGTATGTGTATATATATATATATATATATATACACACACATATACATACATACACTTCAGAAAGTGAGATTTTGGCAAACCCCTCTATAAGTAGTTAGTATTACTGCTCACACAATAGTTTGGAGAAATGACACATCAGTTAGTAGTTGGGAAGAACCAAGAGGGAGTGGGAGCCTTTCCAAGCCTTTTAAATCACACTTTCCACCTTAGGAGGTGTTTATTCCCTTCTTCAATAGGCAGAAAATATCAACTATTTCTGTACTTCTCAACTTTCTCCATTGGAATTTCACTTTGTGGACATTTGTCATCTCAGGTCGGTTTTCCTTTCCTTGCTTACCGATCACTTAAGCAGGTTCCTTCTCTTAGCCATTGACCCACATGAAACCAGGGAGTGGAAACTGGAAGCACAGAATGCACTTTCCAAACTGGATAAAAATGCTGGTGGAAAGCTATCGTCATCCACACAACTTGCTTCCCGGAATGAACAAGGACAGTTGGGAAAGGACTAAACTAGAAAAAAATTAGCTAACATTTATTGGACATATTCTGTGCTTAGCATTTTTCTCATTTAATCTTGAAGTAACACTATGATATTAGTAGAATTATTGTTCCCTTTTTATAGAAAAAAGGAGACTGAAATTTAGAGTCACACAGCTGGTAAGTGGTATCTAAGACTCAAGCCCAGGCACAGCTTACTCTGAATGACATGTTTTTCTGGGAAGTTTTAGACCCTCCAATTCCTCACAGAACCCAGTCCATTCAGCTCTGGACTGTTCTCAGCCAGCTTCTGCCCCACTTTTTGTTTCTGCCTTTCTTCTCCTGAAAATCATTGGTTCTGCCTCTCTCTCAGTAATTCAATGAGTTAAGCTTTGAAGTTGTCAGTTCCTCCTGGTGCCTTGCTTAGCTGTGACCAGCCTGCATTCATAAGTGCAGCCGTTAACACAGAAAGTACAGACTGTGCAACCTGGACCAGAAGAAGGGGAGCTGCGGATAATCAGAGAGCTTTGCTTGACTTAAATGTTATGGAGTTTTGAGTCTTTGTGTTTTTCATCTCTGTCATTTTAGCATTTGAGGAAAGTGATTGTCCAAATTCCACAATTCCAGAGATAGGAATCTCACAGTATCTGGAGCTGCCCTGGTCCATTGTGGAATAGCTCTGACTTCGAAATTTCCTTCTCATCATGAGCTGAATTTACCTTCCTATTACTGACAGGCACTGCTCTCAGAACTTTATGTGCATTAAGGCATTTAGTCTTTACAACACCCCATTTTAGAGATATCAAAAGTGAGGTAAAGACAACTGAAGTGATTTGTCCCAGAGTGTGTGCTCTTAATCCCTGCATTGTCCTAACTTCCTGCTCACCTGTTCTTCTGCTGACCCTGTTTCCTGGAGGAGATCACCCCCAAAGTGGGTCTTGGGTTGCAGGATGTGGGCTGCATCCTCTAAAGGCCGGGCCAGTGCCTAGAGCAGTGTCTTGCATAGAGCAGGTGCTTCAATGTTTGATATTTGATCAAAGGAAGAGAGAGGGAAAAATATAGGGATAGATGGTGTTTTCCAGCTTTTGAGATGGAGAAGAAGACAGGATCAGAAAAAGGGAGAATGATTCCATGAAGATATTGACCCCAAGATCCTTTTTACCAAAGACCCCTCAACCTGCCTACCTGTAGGCTTGATGGTGAAGAACAGGCTTGTGGGGCTGCCAGAAGGTTAAGATGAGGCTCTGAATCTCTGAAGAAGGAACCCTCTTGAAGTGGAGATTTAGTCTCACAAATGTGCTGGTTTTTCTCTACCTATAGTGGGAATTGATGATAGAAAGGGAGACCGGAGCCTTTCTTTTCTTCATGCCAGAGCCCTGGGAGGATTGGCCCTGTGATCTTCCCAGGAGGGGAGAACATTACTGTGGGGAACCTGGACTCTAGAGGTGTAGCCTCTTACAACTGGAAAGGGAATTAGAGCCATGCAACAGGAAGAGTGAAGGTGTGTTCATTCAAATGTGTGTACTCTATGTATATGTGTGTTCATACTCTGTGTACATGCATAGTCTCTTGTGCACGTCTGTGTGTAGGCTTATGTGTGCCTACGTGGAAAGAGAGGTGATGACCTCTGACATTCCTGAGGTTCTGTGTCTGCATGTATGGCTGTATCTAGGTTCAGGTGTAGTGTTATGTGGAAAGGGTTGAAGGTACAGGCCCAGGAGCCAGACTGACCAGATTTTGATGTTGGCTCTGAATCTTACAAACTGTGTAGCTTTTGCAAATACTTAACTCTTCTGAGCCTATTTTTTGTTTGTATGTTTTTTGTCTGCCTTTCTTAAGCATTTTATTGCTTCAATTTTGTTTTTTATTTTATTTTATTTTAATTTTTTTGTGAGAAAGAAATAAAGAAAGAAAGAAAGAAAAAAGAAAGAAAGAAAGAGAAGACCAAAGCAATGTGTTGAATTTTCAGAATGGGAAAACAAACCGAAGGATACTAGAGATGGGGGTGGGGGTGGGTTGGAAGGGATAGGTTGGGTAAAGGGCATAAAGAAAAGTCGTGATTTGTAATAATGATATTGCTTCAATTTCTTTCTTTTTTTTTTCCTTTTTGTCTTTTTTCGTGTCCGGCAACGGATCGCAACCCTCAGTGTTGCGCCTGTACTGGACTGAGACCGGCAACGGGATCGCAACCATCGGTGCTGCGCCCGCACCTCGCTCAGCCAGTGAGCGGGAACCAGTCTGTATGTGGGATCCGAACCCTCGGCGGGAGCGCCGCTCTCGCAAGCGGCGCACTGTAGCGGTGCACCACCGGGCCGGCCCTTGCTTCAATTTCTTAAGCCAGACTGCTTATATTTGAATCCCAGTCTTCCCATTTACTAAATGGGCAAATTTGGACAAGTTATTTAGCCTTGCTAACCCACACTGTCTACATCTATAAATGGCACAGCAATCACAGCAATTTTTTTTCTGTTTATTCCTTTTAAATACACTTTATTTTTAAGAGACAGCAAAATTATCAGCAGGTACGCAGAGTTTTTATATACCCCTCTTCCACTTATGCACAGCCTCCCCCAGTATCAGCACCCCCACCAGAGTGGCCCATTTGTTACAAGTGATGAACTCATATTGACACACTATTATCACCCAAGTCCATAGTTTACATTAGGGCTCACTCTTGGTGATGTACATTCTATGGGTTTTGACAAGCGTGTAATGACATGGCTCTACCGCTATAGTATCATACAGAGCAGTTTCACTTCCCTAACAATCATCTGTGCTGCACCTGTTCGTCCCTCTTTCCCCCAGCCTCTGGCAACCACTTGCCTTTTTACTGTTTCCTGAGTTTTGCTTTTTCCATAATGTGACATGGTTGGAATCAAGCAGTATAACTGGCTTTTCAGATTGGCTTCTGTCACTTTGTAATATGAATTTAAGTTTCCTCCGTATCTTTTCATGGCTTGATTGCTCTTTTCTTTTTAGTGCTGAATAATATTTCACTGTGTTGATGTACCGCGGTTCATTTGTGCATTCACCTACTGAAGGGCATCTTGGTTGCTTTCAAGTTTTGGCAATTATGAGTAAAGCTGCTATAAACATTTGTGTGCCAGTTTTTCTATGGGCATAAGTTTTAAACTCATTTGAGTAAATACCAAGGAGTGCAATTGCAGGATTGTATGTTTAGTTTTGTAAGAAATTATCAAACTCTCTTCCAAAGTGACTGTACCATTTTGCATCCCCACCAGCAATGAATGAAAATTTTTGTTGCTGCACATGCTCATCAGCATTTGGTGTTGTCAGTGTTCCTGATTTTGGCCGTTCTAATAACTGTGTAGTTGTATCTCATTTTTTAAAAAACGTGCATTTTTCTAACAATGTATAATGTGGAGCATCTTTTTATATGCTTATTTGACATTTCTATATATTCTTTGATAAGGTGTCAGTTTAGATCTTTTGGCCATTTTTCAATTTGGTTGCTTATTTTGTTATTGTTGGGTTTAATGTTTTCTTTGTATATTTTGAATAGTCCTTTACCAGATACATCTTTTGCAAATATTGTCATCCATTCTGTGGTATGTCTTCTTATTCTCTTCACAGTGTCTTTCTCAGAATAGAAGTTTTTAATTTTAATGAATTTTAGCTTACCAACTATTTCTTTCATGGATCTTTCTTTTGATATTTTACCTAAACTCAATGATACATAGATTTTTTTAAATGTTATCTTCTAAGAGTTTTATTGTTTTATATCTACGTTAAGGTCTATGATACATTTTGAGTTAATTTTTGTGAATGGTGGAAGGTCTATATGTCTAGATTCATCTCTTTTTATATGTGGATGTCTGGTTATTCCAGCACTATTTGTTGAAAAGAATATCTTTTCTCCATTGTCAAATGGCTTTGCTTATTTGTCAAAGATTAGTTGGCTATATTTATGTGGGTCTATTCCTAGGTGAGACTTAATTTTTACTTTTGTAATTAGAGATTAGCAGTTTACTCAAGGTGAGGTAAGTCGTAAATCAGGATGTGAACTCTGGTGTAGTGGGTAAGGGGTGAGCCATGGAGACCCATTATCTCATGTTGTATCCCAGCTCTACACTCATTGGCTGTGTAACCTTGGGTGAGTTCCCTGACATCTAGGGTCTCATGGTTGGTGTGTCAGTTGGTGAAGGCATGGAAGTCATGGAATTTTGGGTATATTAGAGGGACATAGAACTGGGGCAGAGTGGAGGAAGTCAATGGTATGTTAACAGAACAGGTTTTGGAGTTAATGCCTGAGTTCAAAACCCTGCCTACCACTTACCAGTTGAATGATATTAGGCAAATTACTAAATAGATTTGTGCCTCAGTTTGTCCATTTATAAAATAGGGATAATAGTAATCCTGGCTTCATTACCTTATTGAATAAGATTTTAGTTTTGCAGTAGTCAGGTTGCCTGGTACCAGGGATAGCTTCATGGGTGTGCTCAGAAGGACCCCAGGTTTGGTTTAATGCTCTGTTATCTCTGATTTAAAATTTTTAATACTTTTGAACAAGGGCATCACATTTTCACTTAGCATTGGGTGGGCCCTGAAGGTTATTATTATTTTTTTATTGGTTGTGAATATTCATGGGGTATAAAGCTGATTGTCACCACTCATTCCCAAGATGTAATGGCCAGATCCATACTGGCAGTATGTCCATTACCACAAATTGTGATTGTACCCTGTGTCCCCCACCCAATTATCCCCAACCTCCCTCCTCATCCCCCTTGTCCCCATTCCACTTTCTGTCTGTAGATATGCTCTCTCCTTCTGCAAGTCCAATGCACCACTGTGGTCTTTCTTTCCTTCCTTCTTTCTCTCTTAGCTCCCACTTATGAATCAGTACGTGTGGTGTTCATCCCTCTGTGCTTTGCTTATTTCACTCAACAGAAGTTTCTCCAACTTCATCCATGTTTTTACAAATGGGAGAATTTCATTCTTTTTTATGGCACAGTAGTATTCTGTGGTGTATATATACATTTTCCTTATCCAATCATCCATTGATGGACCTTTAGGTTGGTTCCATATCCTGACTATTGTGAACAGAGTTGTGATGAACATGGGAGTGCAGGTATCCCTTTGACATGATAATTTCCATTCCTTTGGGTATATGCCCAGAAGTGAGATTGCTGGATCATATGGAAGATCTCTCTGTAGTTGTTTGAGAAATCTCCATACTGTTTTCCATAGTGGTTGCACTAATTTACAGTCCCACCAAGAGTGCAGGAGTATTCCCTTTCTCTACATCTTTGTCAGCATTTGTTATTGTCTGTGTTTTTGATTATAGCCAGTCTAACTGGAGTGAGATGATATCTCAATGTGGTTTGAATTTTCATTTCCCTGATGACTACTGATGTTGAGCATTTTTTCATGTACCTGTTGTGGGCCCTGAAAATTATATATCCAGTCCTGCCTAGTACACAGTTATCACTCAATAAATGTTAATGATGATGATAACGATGATGTGATGTCCCCAGACCATTCAATATTCACCTTCCTGCCCATTTCCCTTCCCATCTCCACCCTATTGAGCTCTACAGAGCTAGCGGATTGGGCTCTGATGCATCTTGAGAACTATGTGTATTCCTATGGTGACAGGCACTCTTGGGTACCAGAATAGGAAGAGCTCTTTCCTGAACTCTAGGTGAGTGCATCCATCTGTACTGCACAGGAATATACCACCGAGACCTCTAACTGACACATTTTAAATGGAATGTCTTTTTCAAACTTGCTCCTTTCCGTTTAAAAAATTTCCACTTAACTTTTGAGGCCTGCTTCAGATACCATCTCTTTTGTGAAGCTTTAGATAAAATTAAACAAAAAAATTTTGCCTTGAGCCTTCCACAATACTTTGCTAATCCTCTATCACAGCCCCTCCCACTATATTGTAATCGTCATTGTATGGATGCTCCCCACTAGGCTGCGAGCATTTTTTGAGGGCAGGGACTATTGCTATTAATATATGAATCTCAAATGCCTAACACTCTATGTAACACAGCAGGTGCTCAGTAAATGTTTGTTAAAAGGAATTGGACCTGGGCTGAGCTGGGCTAGTTGTGCGGAGGCTGAGAAGAGAAGAATGGAACAGAGTTGTTAGGAAACTGAATATTTATGGATTTAGTGAGGTTTATCAAAGATTTCCACAGAAACTTCCTTTTTATGGCTCAAATTCTCTAATGACTGGAATGGAGACCATGGAGAGATGAAGTTGGCAATGACAGACAGTCCTGCAGATGGCACAATCATCTATCTGGTCATCAAAGCCAGGAACTTGGAAATAGCCCTTAACTCCTCCCTGTTAATGCCACCTCTTCCTCCCCCAATTTAATCAATTACTAAACACTTGCCAAAACTTCCTGTCACAATTTCTCACTTCTGTCCCTCCTCTGTGTCTCCACTGCCACTGCCCTATCTCAGCACGTAAACATCTCTTATTTGGTGTGTGATCTCCACCCCCTAATAGGTCTAGTATCTTTTGTCTTAGGTTATTCAGTCCTAGCAAGAAGGGATGGAACACTCCAAATGAGACAACACTGAAAAAGGGATTGTTTTTGAAAGTGGGAGTAGGGTTTAAGGAAATTGTCAAAAGATAGTGTGGCGCTCTGGAGCTAGCCACAGCAGGGAGCCATTACATCCCTAGACGGGAGGGGAGAATGACACAAGTGGTTTTCAGAACCTGAACAAAGTGGCCGTATGGAGAGGGTCACCTGACAGGTGCTGTGGCCTTTGGTAGGTGGACGTAGGTAATTCACGATAAGCAGCAGAAAGGAAGTTGGAAGAATAAACACCCTGATCTTACCATCCTCCCGTATTCTGGATCTCCTACCAGTACCTGGCATTGGCAGAAGGGAATAGAAAACTTTTGATACATGCCTCAGTCTCATGGAGCACAGAGCAGGGTGGGCAAGGGTGGAGAGAAGCTTAAATAGACAAATGGAAGCTGTCCTCACAAGCCTATTCTATCTTCCATCTGGTGACCAGAGTGGTCTTTACAAATTACAAATGATCTTATAATTATTTCGTCATTTTTCTGCTCAACATCCTTCAAAGTCTCTCATTTGTTGACACCGTGTGTTTTCAAAGTGGTTTGTCATGGTGTGTGATGGGTACGAAATTAACATGGAGGAATGTTGATTTTATTCATTTTATTCTCTCTATTGTATGTGGCAGAGGCAGTGATGTTTACCAAATATTCGATATGAAAACTTACATTTTTTATTCTCTGCAGCTTGATGTGAACACATGGCTACTTCTGTCCAAAGGAATATGGGTTTAAGTAATGTGTGTTATTTCTGGGTTAAGGCAATGGAAAACCACATGCAATTCTGCAGTCCTTCCCTGCTAAAGAGGTGGTGTGATTTGGATGCACCATGGTGGACCTCTATCAGTGTGGTTTTCTCTGAGCCACTGCCCATAGAGCACCTCTCATGACTCATAGTGAACCTGTTGTGTGAGAGAGAAAAAGTTTTGTTGTGTTATGTGTCAATTAAAATTAAGAAAAAGAAATAAATGGATTTGTCTTATAAATGTAGCCATAGGATGTCACAAGTTTACATGTCAGAAACTGAATCTAAAAAGTATACATAGAAATTATTATCTACCTGAAGGACTAACAACTATGTCAAGTGGATGTATATTTATTCATATAATTGTATTACTCCCAACCTCAAATAAATTATAGCTGTGCTTTTAAAAATAGTTTTATTGTATATTGTATTGTGCTATTGGGATTTTAGGATTAATTTGCTACTGCAGTATGTATAGTCTATTCTTGGCTAAAAATTCAGTAAAAATTGAGAAAAGAATATAAACAGTTAATTCACAGTGGAAGAAATAGAACTGACCAGGAAACATATAAATAATATGCATATTAAAGGAACAATGAGATATTATTTATGACCAGTATATTGACAAACATGGAAGATGTTGATACTGTAGGGGGTTGACTGTGTGAGGAAACAGGTGCCGTCACACTGTAGGTTGGCACAGAAATGCACACAGCCTTTTTGGAGGACAATTTGACCATATCTATCAAATTACGCTTTTATGTATATAAGGCATAGTACACATTTGAACAATGGATATGTACGAGATGTTCATAGAAGCTTTATTCATAATGGGGAAGGGAAAAAGGAAATGTTTAAATAAATTATGGTGTCTTCTATGAGCATACTTTGAAAGGTTCATGGAGAGATGAGTATTCTCTTTCAATTCTATTTTTCCACGAACTTTTTGAAGTACCCTTGTATTTTACAATACTATGAAGCAGTTAAAAACAATAGTGTAGCTTGTAGATAGTGATGACTTTGAACCACTGCAATACATCTCGTTAGATAAAAATTCAAGTTGCAAAATTTATTTATATAGTGTGATTTCAAGGCTATTAATCTTTGTATTTGCATATATAAGGATATATTTATATATATAATGCGTTTGTGGGTGGGAATCAAGAAAGACTTTCAGTTTTTACTTCTTAACTTCTGTTTGATTTTCACAACTAGACTGTATTCATGTGTTATCTGTGGACTCAGGAAATAAAATATGGAAAATAAAAATATGGAAGACCAGAAAAACAGTTAGGTATTTTCAACATAGTGCTTACTTTGTGACCTCTGTATCAAATATTGGCACACAAAAAAATTTTTTAAAAAACCCCACAAAAAACAAAGCAAAACATATGATGGATAAAACCACATCTAGGAGATATGGGAAGAAGGTCATTAATTGCCTGAACCCTAAACCCACAACAGTGGCTCTAACAAATTTTACAAGCCAACTGGGGTCCTCTAAAGAGATCAGTGGTTCTCAAACTTGGCTGCTCTTTGCAATTACCCAGGAGCTTTAAAAATGCTGATATGTGGGTTGCATTCTCAGAGAATCTGATTTAATTGGTCTAGGTTGTGGCCTGGGCTTGAGGATCTTTTTAAAAGCTCCCCAGGTGATTCTAAATGTGCAGAGGAGGCTGAGAACCACTGCTTTAGTTTGAGTAGACACCATCATAAAAGTTTTAAATTAGGAGATGGAAAGAAACGGGGGAATTCATTTGTATGCCTCAAAAGGACAATGTTATTCAAACAATATGAGAGAAAAAGGCCCTGACTAGAACTTGCTTAAAATGCTCTCCATTTAAAACTTGGTTACTCAGTAGCTCCTTCTAATGCTGCCCTGAAGGACTCATTTCCAATGGGAGGAGGCAAAGTCTCTGAGTTATGGCATCTTCTTCCCCTTTTCTAAAATTAAAGTGGAAGTGGTCCCTTGAAAGCAGCCCAGTGGGAAAACCAGGAGGCCTCACTTAAGATGTTGTGTTAGAAAGTTTTTGAGCCACCATCTTTGGAGAAGCTGTCTCTGAGGGACAGGTCCAATCTCAGCTTTCTTAATGAGGCTCTGGGGAGGACTTGCTGATGAACTTCTAGGCTCCTTTTCTTTGATGCTAATTAACCACTCGGGGTGGCTCTTGAAAGCCTAATTGAACGAAGTACAGAGGTAAAAGTTTGGCTTCTCCTTGGTGCATTGGTGATTGAGAATTAAACACATCACCTCAGGTTAGTCTCAATGTAACCATGGCCACAGCTGCTCTCAACACAGTTCCTGGTAAAGAGAACTGAGACTACCCAGGCACACCCATCCCACAGTCCAGTTAGAGAAACATGTTATCCCTTGAGAGGAAAAGGGTTTGTCTGCTGATCTGAATATTGGCTCATCTGGTTCAGAGCTCTACTGAAATAAGAGCAAGAGGGGACTCTGGGGGAGGACAGGGCTGTCCTTGGTGACATCATCGTTGCACAGGTTAAGGTCTGGCCTCAGACATCTCCACTTTATTCCCATGGTGTTAGGGTAGGCACTCGCGATTTAGAATTAGTCATGGCAGTTACCTTTTCTTTACCATGATAACCTAGTGCACGTCGGTTGACATCTTAAAATTTATTAAAATTATGCAATAAAAAGTATGAGCTAGTTCACTAGGTGATAGAAATTATTTGAGGGCTTTGCAACCAGGAAACTCAAAAAAATTTGGATTCCACTCTGAGATCCAAGTACCTCTTTCCACGAGGTTGTTAAGGGAAATGCTGCCCAGGGAGCAATGGAAAACTGGAAGCCAAGTGATAATTTATTGTTGTCCGGACTTTGGGCCCAGAATTCTAATTCAGGGAACTCTGGAAAGCTACAATGGGCTACAATGTTTCTAAACTAGTTATATTTAAATAGCTTTACACTAAACTCATGCTGTGGATGAAGCAACTCTAATTTATCTCGGAAAAACATAAAGGAAATGCTTCATGACATAGGTATGGGCAAGAATTTTTTTGAATAAGACCTCAAAAGCACAGGCAACAAAAGCAAACATAGGCAAATGGGTTTACATCAAACTAAAAAGCTTTTGCACAGCAAAGGAAACAATCAAGAGAGTGAAGAGACAGGGAAGGGCGAAAATGTTTGCGAACTATTTATTCGACAAGAAATTAACGTCCAGAACATATAAGGAACCCAACTCAGTGGTAAAATAGCAAATAATGTGATTAAAAAATGGGCAAAAGACCCGAATAGACATTTCTCAAGAGAAGACACACCGATGACCAACACGTGTATGAAAAAATGCTCAACATCACTAATCATCAGAGAAATCAAGTCAAAACCACAGTGTGATATCACCTCACCCCAGTTAGAATGGCTGCTATTTTAAAAAAAGTAATATAAAAGATAACAAGTGCTGGCAAGGATGTGGAGAAAAGGGAACCCTACACACTGTGGTGGGAATGTAAATTAATACAACCACTGTGGAAAACAGTACAGAGGTTCCTCAAAAACTTAAAATTAGAACTACCATATGATCCAGCGGTCCCACACCTGGGTATATGAGGGTACATTGAGAAGTTCATGGAAAAGAATATCGTCACTGCCACGTTTATTGCAGCATAATTCACAATAGCCAAGATATGAAATCAATTCATGTTCATCGATGGATGAATGGATAAAGAAAATATGGTATATATGCACAATGGAATGCTATTGAGTCATAAAAAAGAATGAAATCCTGTTATTTGCAACAACATGGATGAACCTGGAGAACATTATGTTAAGTGAAATAAGCCAGGCACAGAAAGACGAATAACCACATGAACTCAGTTATATGTGGAATCTAAAAAAGTTGATCTCCTAAAAGTAGAAAGTATAATGTTGGTTACCAGGGACTGGGATGGTTAGAAGGGAGGAGGAATGAGGAGATGTTGGTTGAAGGATACATAATTATGGTTACATAGAAGGAAGAGATGTATTTGTACAGCATGGTGACTACAGCTAATGACAAGATATTGTATTCCTGAAAAAATGTAAAGAGAGTGAGGTTATGTGTGCTCATGACAAAAATGATAACTATGTGAGGTAATGCATTTTTTAATTAGCTAGATTTAACTATTTCTCAATGTATGAGTATATATACTTCAAAACATTATGTGTACATATAAAAACATATGTTATCTGTGAACTTAAAAAATGTTTAAAAAGTTGGGCCGGCTCGTGGCTCACTCGGGAGAGTGCGGTGCTGACAACACCAAGGCCACAGGTTCGGATCCCATATAGGGATGGCCGGTCAGCTCACTGGGGGAGCGTGGTGCCGACAACACCAAGTCAAGGGTAAAGATCCCCTTACCAGTCATCTTTAAAAAAAAAAAAATGTTTAAAAAGTTGGGCCGGCTCGTGGCTCACTCGGGAGAGTGCGGTGCTGACAACACCAAGGCCACAGGTTCGGATCCCATATAGGGATGGCCGGTCAGCTCACTGGGTGAGCGTGGTGCTGACAACACCAAGTCAAGGGTAAAGATCCCCTTACCAGTCATCTTTAAAAAAAAAAAAATGTTTAAAAAGTAGGTGACATCAGCAAGATGGCTGACTACAGGTGTCTGGTGCTTGTCCTCTCCACAGAAAGGGGCCAAAATAACAAATAAACAGCTATATTTTGACTACAGAGTCTGGAGGGAAAACACCGTAGTACAGCAGGGGACTTGCAGAGATCCTGCAGAACATGGAAATGTGTGATGGTAGCATAGAGAGATGAGCAAGACACCATGCCACTGCCACCTCACCTCTCCACTGGTGACTAACTCAAGACCAGGAGGGCCTTCCCTGTGCAAGGAGAAAGTAAGAGGGAGTCCTGAGCAGCCCCTGTTAATGCCATGGACACCTGAAGTTATTGCTGCTGGAGAATCATATCGTTCTCACAAGCTCTGAGCTCAGTTAGGGGAACTGCTGGGAGTTCGCATGGCTGCATTGCTCCAGAGGAGCCCCTTTTTTGCCCCTCCTCCCTGTTACCCAAGCTGCTGCTGTAAGGTGCCATCTTGAAGTTGAAGCCACAGCTGGAGTATGTTCTGCTTCAGAGTTAGGCTCTGCTGCCATTACGTCATGCTCACATGTGGTAGTGCAGCATTCCCAAGCTGAGCTGCTATGGCTCCCTAGCATGTAAGAACAAGCTTCCTAGTAGGTGCTCCATCTTCCCCAGCCTAGGGCCTATAGCACCCTGACCAGAGCTAGGTCATTGTCCTGGTGCCCTGCCCCCAGGGGAGCAGCACCCAAGTCAAGCCACTGTCTGACCCGCCCTGCACTTCATCTGAGCACAGACTGGCCTGGTGTCTTGCCCCCAGGGTATCAGATACTGAATAGGCAGACCAGATGCACAAACATCTGCAGCCTAAACCACTGAGGCACTTTCAAGCATTGCTGACACTGACTATAGCTGAAGAAACTGCGCAGATATTACACTAAAGCACCCACCTAGAACAAAGACAATGCACCCAATCCACCTGAAATCCTAGGACACATCTGCAGGTGAAGTCTTTTCCTGTGAAAGAGACTCTACAAAATTAGAAGAGGTGACTGTTCCACCAGATGCCCAAATATCAATGCAGGGATACAAGAAACATGAAAAAGCAAGGAAACATGACAGTACCAAAGAAACACAAAAATTCTTCAGTAGTTAATCCCAAAGAAATGAAAATTTATGAATTTCTAGAAAGGAAATTTAAAATAATAATATTAAGGAAACTCAGTGAGATACAAGAGAACACAGACAATTCAATGAAATAAAAAAATCCATGAGCTGAATGAGAAATTTAATAAAGAGATAGAGATCCTCAAGAGAACCAAACAGAAATATTGGGGCTGAAGTGTTCAATCAATGAAATAAAAATACAGTGGAGAGCGTCAACAACAGACTAGATCAAGCAGAAGAAAGAATCTTTGAGCTTGAAAACAGGTCTTCTGAAATAACCCAGTCAGACAAAAACAAAAACAAAACCAAACAAAAAAAAATAAAAACAAAATAAAACAAAAAAGAATAAAAGAGAATGAAGGAAACCTATGAACTTCTGGGCAACTGTAAGCAGACAGATATTTGAAGTACAGCAGTTCCAGAAAAAGAAGAGATGAGAAAAGGTATAGAAAATCTATTTAATGAAATAATAGCTAAGAACTTTCCAAATCTCGAGTGAGATATGGGCATCCAGACCAACAGAACAGACTAGAGAACTCAGAAGCAGAGCCATGTATTTATAGCCAACTGATTTCGATAAAAGCAACACAAACATACATTGAAGAAAGAACAATGTCCAATGAATGGTGCTGAGAAAACTGTATATCCATATGCAGAAGAATGAAACTAAACCCCTGTCTCTCATCATACACAAAATTAACTCAAAATGGATTAAAGACTAAAATTTAACACCTGAAAGTATGAAACTACTTGAAGAAAACACAGGAGACATGCTTCAGAGTATAGGTCTGGGCAAAGATTTTATGATTAAGACCTCAAAAGCACAGACGACAAAAGCTAAAATAGATGAGTGGAATTACATCATACTAAAAAGCTATGCAGCGAAGGAAACAATAGACTGAAGAGACAATCTGAGGAATGGGAGAAAATGTTTACAAACTATTAATTCAGTAAGGAATTAATATTCAGAATATATAAGAAGCTCAACAGCAAAAGAACCCCACAAACTATCCTTTTAAAGAAACAGAAAAGGGATCTGAATAGACGGTTCTCAAGAGAAGACATACAAATGGCCAGCAAGTAAGTATATGAAAAAATGCTCAACATCACTAATTAACAGGGAAATGCAAATCAAAACCACAATGAGATATCTCACCCCAGTTAAAATGGCTATTATCAAAAATACAAAAAATAACCAATGCTGTGAGGATGTAGAAAAATGGAACACTTATATACTGTTGGTGGGAATGTGAATCAGTACAGCTATTATGGAAAACAGTATGACGATTCCTCAAAAAACTGAAAACGGACCTAACATATGATCCAGCAATCTCAGTACTGGGTATGTTTCCAAAGCAAAGAAAATGTAAAAGAGATATTTGCACTCCCATGTTTATTGCAGCACTATTCAGTATAGCCAAAATATGGAATTAGCATAAGTGGATATCAACAGATGAATGGATAAAGAAAATGTGGCACATACATACAATGGAATACTATTCAGCTGTTAAAAAAGTGAAACCCTGCCATTCATGGCAATGTGGATGAGTGAGAGGACGTGTTAAATGAAACATGTCAGGCACAGAAAGATAAATACTGCATGTTCTCACTCATACGTGGAAGCTAAAAAAGTTGACCTCATAGAAGTAGGGACTGGAATAGTGATTACTAGAAACTGGGAAGAGTAGAAGGGCTGGGGATAAGGAGAGGTTGGTTAACGTATACAAGATTACAGCTAGATGGGAGGAATAAGTTCCAGTATTCTATAACACTGTAGGTTGACCATAGCAAACAAAAATTTATTGTATTTTTTCAAATAGTCAGAAAAGAGGATTTTTTTTTTTTTTGTCTTTTTCCGTGTCCGGCAACAGATCGCAACCCTCAGTGTCGCCCCCGTACCGGACTGGGACCGGCAATGGGATCGCAGCCCTCGGTGTTGCTCCCGCGTCTCGCTCAGCCAGTGAGCGGGAACCGGTCTGTATGTGGGATCCGAACCCTTGGCGGGAGCGCCACCGCGCTTCCCAAGTGGCGCACTGTAGCAGTGCGCCACCGGGCCGGCCCAGAAAAGAGGATTTTGAATGTTACTAACAGAAAGAAATAATAAAGTCTTGAGGTGATGAATATGCTAATTACCCTGAATTGATCATTATACATTCTACACATATCAAAATATCGTTCCATAAATATGTACAACTGTGTCAATTAAAAATATATATTTAAAAAGACATTTAAGAGCTGCTCGCCTGAAAAAAAATTTAAAAATCTTTTTATGATGTTCAAATCCTAGTCTTCCATTTTATCATATTAGGAATTGTGAATAGAGCAAGTAAGTAACAGTTACAACACCAATATTGACAACAATATTAAGTGAATCCTTACTATTAACCAGGCACTATTAAGTGAATCCTTACTATTAACCAGGCACTGGTGTAAGAACTTTATACATATAATCGATATAATTCTAACAATAGTTCTATTATACTGAGACCATTTTATGGTAAAAATGTCGGGTACTGAGGAATTAAGTACAGAAACTTGCTAAAGATAACATAGCTAGTCAATGTTAAAACCAGATGTGAGCCCAGGGACTTGGACTTCAGAGCCTGTGGCCTTAATCGCTGCCCTATAGCGGGACTCCTCCCAATTGGGAACAACCCACCTCTGCTTTTATTCTTGTTGGGAGTGATAAGCACATCTGAGAAATGACCTTTTACCATATAGGTGACTCCACCCAGCAGGAATTGTACCCCATTCAGCATCCTGTCCATCTGAAGCAAATCCTTATCTTCCCTTGGACACAGAGGATGGAAATCAAGGAGGATAAAGGAGGAGATAAAAGAAGGAGATTTAAAATCATTCCTCTGGGGCAACATCTTACAGAATTGTGTCAAAATTTGAGCTTGAGTCAAATTTTTTGAAGGGTGAGATTTGAGGTGCTGAGTTGACCTCAAGCATCATATAAATCAGCAGTGCAATGGCATGTCAACAAATCTGAATTTATGAGGGTCTGTGCTAGCTAGACCTCAACTGGAGAGTCATTTTTAGTTTTGAAGTCACACATTACTGGGGACTTTGATAAATTGGAGCTATCCATAAAAAGAAGACCAGAATGGTGAGGAGACCTATAATTTATTTCATCAGGGGTGGTTTGTAAAGAGACACAGTCATATAGTACAAGTAAAATAGGCAGAAGAGTAAAATATTATAGAAGACCTATAGAAATAAAGTAAGAGATTTCTGATGGACTGTAAAAAGAGACCTAAATATTTAGAGGAATACTGCATGTTCTTGTATGGGAAAATTCAATATTATAAGGATAAACCTACTCTCAAATGTATCTAGAAATTCAACGAAGCCGTATTGTATTGTTTACTGGAAATTTGCTGAAAGAGTAGATTTTAGGTACTTTTAACACATGAAAAAAGCTAACTATGTGAGATGATGGATATGTTAATTTACTTGACTGTGGTAATTATTTCACTATGTATATGTATATCAAAACATCATGTTGTACACCTTAAATATATTCAATAAAAATATGCTCTTTAGCTATAGCAATTAAAAGGGTATAGAAATAGACAAACATATCAGTGAAAAAAACCAGAAACCCAGAATGAGACAAATGTATGTGTGGGCATTTAGAATATTTATTTATTTATTTTTTCTCACTTTTTCAAAAATTTATTTATCAATATTATTTTTTATATTGTAAGATGTGGAGCAGTTGGGGGGAGGGGAAGAGGGAAAAGGGGAGGAAAATAGGGAGGTAGGAGAAGGAATGAGAGGGGGTGTGGTTGATGCCCATGGCACCCCCCTCGTTCCAGCAGGGGAGACCAGGGGGCTTCCAGCAGTGGCTTGGTTGTTGCTGGGCTAGATGCAGATATCAGGTAGGTGTGGCTGAAGCCCTTGGCCCCTCACTGCCCCAGCTCGGGAGCCTGGGGTGCTTCCTGTGGCAGCTCATGGTCATTGCTGGGCTGCTTGCGGATGTCAGGGGGTCGTGGCTGAGGCCCTCGGTCCTCCACTGCCCAGGCTTGGGAGCCCGGGGCACTTCTGGTGGTGGCCTGGTGGTTGTCGCTGGACTGGGTGTGCTCACTGGGGGGGCATGGCTGAGGCCTATGGCCTTCCCCGCTCCCTGGATTGGGGGGCTTCTGGTCCTTCTAGGTTATAGAGGTGTTCTTTGGTGGTATTAGACCATTACTGGTTAATATCAAACTTTGATCTGTGGGTATTTTGGTTTTTCTTTCAGTTCGGTGTTGGATTATTTGCTGTTCCCACCACTTAAACTCTGCACTGGAACTAATTTGTTGTCCTTTGGTTACTTCTTTTTTTTTTTTTTTTTTTTTTTTTTCTTTTTCCATGTCCGGCAACGGATTGCAACCCTCAGTGTCGCCCCCGTACCGGACCGGGACCGGCAACGGGATCGCAACCCTCGGTGTTGCTCCCGCACCTCGCTCAGCCAGTGAGCGGGAACCGGTCTGTATGTGGGATCCGAACCCTCGGCGGGAGTGCCACCGCACTTCCCAAGCGGCGCACTATCACTGTGCGCCACCGGGCTGGCCCTGGTTACTTCTAAAATGGAGAACTTCCTAAGGGAACTAGCACTTGAGC
Source organism: Galeopterus variegatus (assembly GCF_000696425.1). NCBI lineage: Eukaryota > Metazoa > Chordata > Mammalia > Dermoptera > Cynocephalidae > Galeopterus > Galeopterus variegatus. The sequence continues at coordinate 197,446 of NW_007728960.1, forward strand.
TAAATTGCTGCTTTTCTGCTGATTCTCTGGGGTGCAGCTCAGGTGTTAATTGTTGACCTTGTAAGTACTTCTGGGTCTTGTGAAGTCTGGAACACTTGGGTTGTGTGGAAACTCTGGTCTGGGCCTGGGTCTTTTCAGCAAACTGCAGCCCCTGCAGTTCTATTTTCCTGACCAGTCTACACTGAGTGGGCCTGTGCTGATTGGAGGGTAGATCAGCTGTCCAGGCTGTGCCCCAGTGTCCCCCTGGTGGCCCGTCTCCCCCATCACCCACACAAATACCTCTTATAGGATGGGCCATGCGCCAGTCCCTTGAGATGACTCACCAGCCTCTGAGTGGCTCTTTTTACAGGTGTTGTGGCTTCTCACTCCTATGTGGGTCCATGGGAACCCTGTTAATGGTCTTGCTGGCCCGGGAACTACCAAGGCCCTCTACTCCTCTGCCACCTCCAAGCAACTTCATATGAAGGGCACAGCTGCGGCTTTTGCCAGCTCTCGCTCTGTGTGCTCATCAGCTCCAGCATTAAAGCAGTCGGGGCTTGAAATGGTGGCAGCGATCCTTTCTTTCTCTCATCATGGCTTCTCCTGCCTTCATGAACACCGTAGGTCTCTCCTCCTCTTCCTCTGAGCTCCAGCAGTCCCAGCTTGGCTATTGTTGCTTTTTAATAGTTGTAAATTGGCTGATTTGTGGGAGAGAGTGATGCTGGGGACCGTCTATTCTGCCATCTTGACCAGAAATCCTAGAATATTTTGAAGATAGCATTCAAATTAGTAACAATAAATGCTATCAGAGTAATTGGATGTATCTGGATAAAATGAAGTTATTACATTTATCCAGCTACAAAATATGTACAACTAAAGAATATAACTGATGATACTATAGGAGATATTTTCTAGAGAGAAAGACCTTTCTAAGGAATAGAAAATGAACAGAAAAGACCGACAAACTTGACAACATAATAATAACTTCAATACATTGAAAATTACCAAAAATATAAGAAGGCATCATAGCAGGGAGGCTGATTCTGATCAATGTAGGAGCTATCCAACAATTGGGTATATTATCACATTATGTTACGAATTCTGCATTATTTTAGGCAAACAAATGCTAGATGACCATAGAGTGTGCTCAGCTTGTAGGAAGGGTCAAAGTATGGAAATGGGTACATTATAAGAATGGAAATAAGTTTTATAACACACAAACTGTTGTCTAAATTTAAGGTGAGATTTTGGGATATCCAGGAACATAGGGCTAATTGAAGCAAAAATGTTACCCTAGAAACAACCTAGAAACAAGAGGTTAGGGAGATGTCATCTTCTGGTTAAACATTCCCAGTGCGTACTGTTAGTATGAAAATCAAGAGTGATCAGTTCTTCATTCTGGATCTGAGTTTGTGGAAAGATAAAAAATTTCTTGGATGGGAAGATCTAATATCATAAAAATGTCAGTTTTGTCCAAATCCATATACAAACTATGTATATTTTAAACCAGAAGACCAATGGGGTTTTTGAAAACATATACAGTGATTAAAGAAATTTTCATATGCAATTTTGCCATATATCTGCATCCATCTATCTATCTATCTATCTATCTATCTATGACATGGGAATGGTTGAAATTATCTATTATTTATCTATACACCTGCCTATCAAATTACCTCATCCTACAGCTAAGGACACAGTCAAGTTTAAGCCGCCTAGTTCTTGATTTATACCACACATAAAAATTGTTGGTAATAGGAATATCACTTTTTAAAATTTCACATGAAGAAATAAATGTGTGAGAATTGTCGATAACATTTTGAAAAGGATTCAAAGAAGGAAGAATTTCCTTAGTATATATTTTTTAAAACTATGACCTTTAAACATTATGGTTTGACACAAGTAGAGACTATTAAATTAGTGAAACAGAATAAAGAGTTTTGAAATAGATTCAAGTATATATTGGAACTTACTCTATGATACAAGAGTTTTTTTTTTAAACTCAGTGGGAAAAAGGTGTTTTATTTAATAAAAGTTCTGGCATCTGGGAGATGGATGTTATCACACATGGGAGAGGTTGGGCTGAAGTCATTGGAGTGGTTGAGATGATCTAGGGACATAATGCAAAGTGAGAAGAGGCCTAGGACCGATTGGAGCGTAGATACAAAGCATCCTAACTGTTCAATCATGGAATGAGAGACCACAGGATGAAAAAGTGCAAGGTGCAGTACCAATTGATGAAAAAGAATTTCTCATCAAAAGACTTGCATCAGGTGCTGCCACACACACACACACACACACACACACACACACACACACACACACACACACACACACCTAGAATCAGGGTCCACAGATTTTATTGGCCTTTATAGAAGAAAATCCCTGCATTTGATACTTAATCCTGTTTATCAGTTTCTCTAAGCCCCGTTTCATGTCTTTGTTTCTTAAACTGTAGATAAATGGGTTCAACATGGATGTCAATACAGTGTAGTTGATTGTTGCTATTCGGTCCTTGACAGTATAGCTGGACAAGGGCTGCAAATAGACATAGCTAATACTCCCATAAAACAGGGTCACCACAGTGAGATGGGAGCTGCAGGTAGAGAAGGCTTTGCATTTTCCAGAAGCTGAGGGAATCTTGAGAATGGCAATGAGGATTCTCAGGTAAGAGATGATGATGCAGACAAATGGAGCCATCACAGAGGCCAGCCCTTCTGTCATGGCCACAACTTCACTGACAAAGGTGGAAGAGCAGGACAGTTTCAGAACAGGGCTGACATCACAAAAGAAGTGAAGGATAACATTTGATGCACAAAAGGTGAGCTGATTCACTAGGAGGACGTGTAGGAGGGAGTGGAGGCAGGAGAAAGTGATGGAGAAGGCCAGTAGCAACACACAGCATCTGCGGTTCATAAGAGTGACATAGTGGAAGGGGTTACAAATGGCCACATAGCGGTCAATGGCCATAGCTGCGAGGAGGTAACTATCTATGTTTCCAAAGACCAGAAAGAAATACATCTGTGCCAAACATTCAGCATAGGAAATAGTCTTTTTCTCTGATAAGAAGTTCACCAGCATCTTAGGGACTATGACTGTTGTGTAGCAAATATCAGCAAAGGACAAGATGCTTAGGAAGAAATACATTGGCATTTGGAGTTGAGGATCGGAGTGGATAGCCAAGATGATGAGCAGATTTCCCATCAAGGTGACCAGGTATATGACAAGAAAGAGGGCGAAGAGTGGCTTCTGGTCCTCAGGCCGAGAGGAGAGTCCCAAGAGGATGAATTCAGAGAATTCTGTCAGGTTTGACATTCTCATGGACTTGTATGCACCTGAAGACAAACAACACTGTCAACGAAAGGTTCTTATGTCATCTACGGCATGCATCTTTCCATCTTGCTTTTACACTAAGCATTTATTAATAGAGTGTTTACTCTGATGTTTTTTTTTATTTTTTTATTTTTTTTTGTCTTTTTCCGTGTCCGGCAATGGATCGCAACCCACAGTGTTGCCCCCGTACCAGACCAGAGACCGGCAATGGGATTGCAACCCTTGGTGTTGCTCCCGCGCCTCGCTCAGCCAGTGAGTGGGAACCGGTCTGTATGTGGGATCTGAACCCTCGGGCGGGAGCGCTGCCGCGCTTCCCAAGCGGCGCACTTATCCAGTGCGCCACTGGGCCGGCCCTGATATTTATTTTTTTTCCCCTGAGTATGAAAAAAATCAGAGCTGAAAGTATGTTTTCACTTCTTTTTAAATCTTTGAGGTAGAGACCTGTTTTAGTCAGTTTGAGCTGCTACAACAAATTACCATAGACTGGGTGGTTTAAACAATTTATTTCTCACAGTTCTAGAGACTGGGAAGTTCAAGATCAAGGTGCCTGTAGATCTGATGTCTGGAGAGGGCCTGTTTCTCGGTTTTCAGATGGCCGTTGTATCATTGTATCCTTACATGGCAGAGAGCAGAAAGAGAAAGCAAGCTCTTCTTATAAGGGCACTAATCCCATCGTGAAGGCTCCAACCCTCATGGTCTAATTATCTTGCAAAGGCAACATCTCCAAATATTATCACATTGGGGATTAGGGTTTTGGGGGAACACAAACATTTAATTTAATCTATAGTAAGATCTTTTGAAAACGGATATAAGGGGTGTGGGTGGGGCGGGGGGAGAGAGAGAGAGAGAGAGAGAGAGAGAGAGAGAGAGAGAGAGAGAGAGAATTGGGATTAGAGACTAATTCCCTTTTCCTCCTTCTTATTCTGTGGCTGATAATTGCAGGTTACAGGTCATATTCTGATTAAAGATTATCAGTGGCTAACCTACATCTAGAGAATGAGATAGCATCTCACCTAGCTTGTGGTTGATAAATAACCTTTCTTTAATTTTTTTACTTTTTTTGGCAGCTGGCCAGTATGGGGATCTGAACCTGTGCCCTTGGGGTTATAAGGCTGCCCTCTAACCAACTGAGCTAACCTGCTAGCCCTCAATAACCTTTCTTTTAAATTGAGATGTTTCTTTTAACATCATTTACAATGGAAGCAAGAAAGTCACCTAAAGAACATTGAACTGAACGTAAACCGTTATAGGGAAAGGAGAGGTTGAGAAGAGAAAGTGAGAGGGAGGGAGTGAACTTGTGTGAGAAAATTTTCTCCCAAACTTCCCTGCTCTTTGGCTGATAATTCATATCCTGAGGTCAGGGGAATGTGACTCAGGTAGACTGGGGTAAAGGAAGATTCAACTTTAGGATATAGATATAGAACATCTGCATGTAGGATGAACATAAGTTAGCTCTCTTATTTAGTATCCAGTGATGACTAATTATCTTTCTGAGATCAGATATTCCCACGTTCTCACAAGGGCTCTCAATGTTTATTTCTTACCTGGAAAGGACATTGACATCTTGCCTCAGGTATTTACTCCACTGCCATCATTTCTGCTCCATGGAATTGTTAGTCAAAGATAAGACCAGGCTGGCTGGTTAGCTGAGTTGGTCAGAGCACAGTGTTATTACACCAAGGGTTTGGATCTTTGTATCAGCCAGCTGGCCTCCCCCTGCTCCCCCCAAAAAACCCCAGACAAATCCGTGCCAAGAAATAGCATACAGAAAAGGTACCTAACCGAAGAAAATCTCCTAATGCTTTTTGAATCTGCTGCTTCCTTACCTGGATTCTGACTGTCATTCACAAGCTGTAGATATTCATAGCTCCTACTCTCTCATGGGAGTATCTTCTGAGACTGTGCCACTGAATCCCTAGTGTTTGGTGGGAGAGAGAGTAAGAAAACAAACATTCATCAGCTTTGTGAAGAATTGTCTCCAAGAATCCAGAGGAATTACAGTGTTCTCTCTCCCCGGGTGGCCTCACATCCTTTGAACCTCCAGCTATAGTGCAATACCTGCCTAGCTTTGTGTACGTGTTTAAGATGGACAATAAATGTCCATTACTGGCTCTTCCAAGCTTTACATAGTACTGAGGACAGAGTACCAGGCATTGATACCTGAGTAGTTTCCCCCTTGAACCTATAACTTCAATTTGGCTTTCCCCTGGTGCCACCATTTCTCCAAAGACAACTACCCCAGAGTACTCCAACATCATTGGTACATTTGTCCCAACCCTCCCAAGTTTAGGTACAACTTCTAGTTTAGTGTCTGTGACCTTATGACACTATTCTCTAATAAAAGGTAGTGTCATAACCTTTGGACGCAACCTCAGATCACCCTTCCCATATTAGGCAATCTCCAAGTCTGCTGCTCAAATATTCGATTCCCATTCTTAGCCGTGACCACTAGGGAAAGAACCAGCTTCAGATCTTTTTCTTTTCTTGATTCATGGAAACACACAAAATCCATACATCAGGGTCCCCAAATGCCCTGCCTAATATGTATAGTTCATTTCCTGTCACTTGCTTATTTCCGATTACATCTTACAATTCAACCACTTAACTTTACTTCTTTTTTTTCTTTTCTCCGCCTACCAGCTTTACTGAGGTATAACTGACAAATAAAAATGCATATTTTCAAGGTGTACAATGCAATGATTTGATATACATATGCAATATGAAATGATTTTCACAATCAAACTAGTTAATACATCCATTACCACACATAGTTACCATTTTGTGTGTGGTGAGAAAACTTAAGAACTACTGTCTTTGTAAATTTCAAGTAAACAATATGTTATTAACTATAGTCATCGTGCTATGGGTTAGATCCCCAGGACTTATAACTGAAATTTTGTACCCTTTGACCAACATCTCCTCATTTCCCTTAACCCCTAGCCCTTGGCAACTGCTGTTCTACTCTCTGTTTCTTTGAGTTCAACTTTTTAAGATTTCAAAGATAAGTAAGATCATTTCAAAGATCTTTTTACCTTTTTAAGATTTCAAAGATAAGTGAGATCATAAGATAAGTTAGATCATTTCAAAGATCTTTTTACCTTTTTAAGATTTCGAAGGCAAGTGAGATCATTTGTCTTTCTGTGTCTGGCTTGTTTCACTTAACATAATGTTTTCCAAGTTCGTCTCTGTTGTTATAAATGATAGGATTTCCTTCCTTTTTATGGTTGAATAACATTCCACTGTGTATGAATGTGTGTGTGCGTATACATAATGTGTGCACGTGTATAAATGAAGTGTGTGTGTATACATATACATGCCACATTTCCTTTATCCTTTCATCTGTTGATGGTCACCTAGGTTGATTCTATATCTTGACTATCGTGAACATGGGAGTGCAAATATCTCTTTGACATATTGATTTAATTTCTTTAGGATGTACACACAGAAGTGGGACTGCTGGATTATATAGTAGTTCTATTTTTAATCTTTGAAGAACCTGCAAACCATTTTTCATAAAGGATGTACTAATTTACATTCCCACCGACAGTGTACAAAGTTTCCCTTTTCTCCACATCTTTGCTTGCTCACATGTTATCTTTTGTCATTTTGTTAATAGCAATTCTGACAGGTGTAAGGTGATATGTCATTGTGGTATAATTTATTTGCATCTACCTGATGATTAGTGATGTTGATCATTTTTCAATATACCTGCTGGCCATTTGTATGTCTTCTTTTGAAAAATGTTTATTTAGGTCCTTTGTCCATTTTTAAACCAGGTTTTTTGTTTTTTTTTGCTATTGAGTTGTTTGATTTCCTTATATATTCTGGATATTAACCCCTTATCAGATATACATTTTGAAAATATTTTTTCCCAATCTGTAGATTGTCTCTTCACTCTATTGATTGTTTTCTTTGCTGTGTAGAGCTTTTTAGTTTGATGTAATCCCATTTGTTTATTTTCACTTTTGTTGCCTGTGCTTTGGGGATTATACTAAAAAAATGATTGCCCAAGCCAATGTCATGCAGCTTTCCCCCTATGTTTTCTTCTAGTAGTTCTACAGTTTTACATCCTACATTTAAGTATTTTATCCATTTTGAGTTGATTTTTACTTCTGGGGAGAGATAAGGTCTACATTCTTCTGCATGTGAAATTCAGTTTTCCCAGCACCATTGATTGAAGAGTTTGTCCTTTCCTCATTGTGGGTTCTTGGCACCTTTGTTGAAAAATCAATTGACCTTAAATGAATTTATTCCTGGGATTTCTATTCTGTTCCATTGGTTGGTGCATCTGTTACTTTGCCAATACCATGCTGTTTTGATTACTACAGATTTGTAGCGTATTTTGAAGTCAAGTAGTACAATGCCTCCAGCTTTGATCTTTTCCTTAAGATTACTTTAGCTATTGGAAGTCTTTTGTTGTTACATACAAATTTTAGAAATTTTTTCACAGTTCTGTGAAAAATGTCACTGGAATTTTGGTAGAAATTGCATTCAATCTGTGGGTCACTTTAGGTATTATAAACTTTTTAACACTGTTAATTCTTCCAATCCATGAACATGAGGTATATTTTTATTTATCTGTGTCTTTTTCAATTTATTTCATTAATGTATTATAGTTTTCAGTACACAGATCTTTCATCTCCCTGATTAAATATATATCTAAGTATATTTTTGGCAGGTATTGTAAATGGAATTGATTTCCTGATTTCTTTTTTAGGTAGTTTGTTGTTAGTGTATAGACATGCTACTAATTTTTGCACATTGATTTTGTATCCTGGAATTGTACTGAACTTAGTTAATAGTTCTAACAGTTTTTAGGTGGTGCCTTCGGGATTTTTTATATATGAGATCATATAATCAGCAAACAGAGACAATTTAACTTCTATCTTTCTGATTTGAATACCTTTTCTTTCTTTTTCTTGTCTAATTCCTCTGGCTAGGACTTCCAGTACTATGCTGAATAGAAGTCATGAGAATGGGCATCCTTATCTAGTTCCTGATATTAGTGGAAAAACTTCTAACTTTTCATAATGCAGTATGATGTTAGCTATGGGCTTGTCACATATGGCCTTTATTGTGTTGAGGTACATTTCTTTCATACCTAATTTGTTGAGGGTATTTATCATGAGAGGATGTTGAATTTTGTTGATGCCTTTTCCACAACTATGGATATGATCATATAGTTTGTATCCTTCATTCTTTTGCTGTGTTGTATTCCATATATGAATTAGCATATGTTGAACCATCCTTGCATTCCAGGGATAAATCTCAGTTGAACATAGTGAATGATCTTTTTAATGTGCTGTTGTATTAACTTTGCTAGTAGTCTGTTGAGAATTTTTGCATCTATGTTCATCAGAGATATGGCCTGGAATTTTCTTTTTTTGTAGTGCTCTTGTATGGCTTTGGTATCAAGGTAATGCTGGCCTTGTGAAATGAGTTTGGAAATATCACCTCACCTTCAATTTCTTGGAAGAGTTTGAGAAGGATTGTTATTAGTTCTTCTTGAAATATTTGGTAGAAGTTAGCTATGGAGACATCCAGTCTTGGCTCTTTTTTTCTCTTTATTTTTTTCATTGTACGTGTTTGTGGGGTATATAGTTTGTTGTTTTAATACGTGTATATATTGTATAATGATCTAATCAGAATAGTTAGCATATATATCACCTAAACATTTGTCATTTCTTTGTGGTTATAACATTCAAGAACCTCTTTTCTGGCTATCTTGAAAGATACAATACAATATTAATAGCTATTGTCACCCTAGAGCACCAGAACTTTTTCTTCCTATATAACTGTAATTTTGTAACTTTGTACCAGTCTACCAGCCTTTCCCCATCACCCTTCCTCCCTCTCTTTTCTGCCTCTGGTGACAATTATTCTACTCTCTATTTCTTTTTTTTTCTTTTAAATTTATTTTTCTTATTTGATCCATGATATTTATGGCATTCAATGTGATATTTGCATATATTCATATTGTGTGCAATAATCATATCAAGGTGTCATATTAGCATATCCATCACCTCAAACATTTGCCATTTACTTGTGTTGGGAACATTCAACATTTTCTTGATGAGCTGCTCAAAGATATGCAGTATTTTGTTGTTGGCTGTTGTTTCCCTATATTGCTAGATATTATTCTCCCTATATCTCTACAATTTCGTATCCTCTGACCACAGTCTCCCCATCTCCCCTACCCCTCCTCTTACTCGTCTCTAGTAACCACTGTGTTACTCCCTACTTTTATGAGACCAACTTTTTTAGCTTCCACATGAATGAGAAAATGTGATATTTCTCTTTCTGTGTAAGAGTTCCCCTTTCTCCATATCCTCACCAGAATTTGTTATTTTCTGTAGATGTTCTTCTTCCCTTTTTATTCTTTTTTCTTCTCTGTATATTTTTAAATAATCTGTTTTCAATCTCACAGAATCTTTCTTCTGTTTGATTAAGTCTGACTTTGAAACTTTCTATTGCAAATTTCATTTCATTTAATGTATTTTAAAGCTCTAGAATTTATTTTTGATTTTTTTATGATTTTAATCTCCAACTTTCTAATATTTTAGAATTTATTGTTTTGTTGAATTTTTTTTCTGTCTTCTTTTGGAGTTCACTAAGCTTCCCTAAAACAATTATTTGAATTCTTTGTAAGGAGTTTGTAGATCTCCATTTCTCTGGGGGGTCATGTAATGAAAAATTATTCTGTTCTTTTTGGTAGTGATATGTTTCCTTCAGTTTTCTTTATTTTTTTTTAAAATGCAGATTAAATTTATTTTTATTTTTATTTTTTCTATTGTAGGAAGCTTATATTTTCTTTTTTTCTTTTTTTTTCTTTTGTCAATATACAATGTAGTTAGTTATTGTGTCCAATCACCGAAACCTCCCTCCCTGCTCCCTCTCACCCCTCCCACCCAGGTGTGTCCCCTCCATTTTCTTGTTGTAAGAACTTCAAAAAAAAAAAAGGTGTGGTTGCTATATCTTCCTCTTCACACCCCCGGTTTTTTTTTTTTTTTTGTGTGTGTATGTGTGTGTGTGTGTGTGTGTG